>NC_086444.1:14239565-14394837 GCF_028390025.1 Pseudophryne corroboree | reverse complement strand
ATACAGCACCTGCAGGCATCTTACTCCAGCGCTCCTCCCACCTCCCTCCTCTACCGCAGGTCCCTGGTAACCAACCATACAGCACCTGCAGGCACCTTACCCCAGCGCTCCTCCCACCTCCCTCCTCTACCGCAGGTCCCTGGATACCAACCATACAGCACCTGCAGGCACCTTACCCCAGTGCTCCTCCCGCCTCCCTCCTCTACCGCAGGTCCCTGGATACCAACCATACAGCACCTGCAGGCACCTTACCCCAGCGCTCCTCCCACCTCCCTCCTCTACCGCAGGTCCCTGGTAACCAACCATACAGCACCTGCAGGCACCTTACCCCAGCGCTCCTCCCACCTCCCTCCTCTACCACAGGTCCCTGGAAACCAACCATACAGCACCTGCAGGCACCTTACCCCAGCGCTCCTCCTGCCTCCCTCCTCTACCGCAGGTCCCTGGTAACCAACCATACAGCACCTGCAGGCACCTTACCCCAGCGCTCCTCCCGCCTCCTTCCTCTACCGCAGGTCCCTGGTAACCAACCATACAGCACCTGCAGGCACCTTACCCCAGCGCTCCTCCCACCTCCCTCCTCTACCGCAGGTCCCTGGAAACCAACCATACAACACCTGCAGGCACCTTACCCCAGTGTTCCTCCCGCCTCCCTCCTATACCGCAGGTCCCTGGAAACCAACCATACAGCACCTGCAGGCACCTTACCCCAGCGCTCCTCCCACCTTCCTCCTCTACCGCAGGTCCCTGGTAACCAACCATACAGCACCTGCAGGCACCTTACCCCAGCGCTCCTCCCGCCTCCTTCCCCTACCGCAGGTCCCTGGTAACCAACCATACAGCACCTGCAGGCACCTTACCCCAGCGCTCCTCCCATCTCCCTCCTGTACCGCATGTCCCTAGAAACCAACCATACAGCACCTGCAGGCACCTTACTCCAGCGCTCCTCCCACCTCCCTCCTCTACCGCAGGTCCCTGGTAACCAACCATACAGCAACTGCAGGCACCTTACCCCAGCGCTCCTCCCGCCTCCCTCCTCTACTGCAGGTCCCTGGAAACCAACCATACAGCACCTGCAGGCACCTTACCCCAGCGCTCCTCTCGCCTCCCTCCTCTACTGCATGTCCCTGGTAACCAACCATACAGCACCTGCAGGCACCTTACTCCAGCGCTCCTCCCACCTCCCTCCTCTACCGCAGGTCCCTGGAAATCAACCATACAGCACGTGCAGGCACCTTACCCCAGCGCTCCTCCCACCTCCCTCCTCTACCGCAGGTCCCTGGAAACCAACCATACAGCACGTGCAGGCACCTTACCCCAGCGCTCCTCACACCTCCTTCCTCTACCGCAGGTCCATGGTAACCAACCATACAGCACCTGCAGGCACATTACCCCAGCGCTCCTCCTGCCTCTCTCCTCTACCGCAGGTCCCTGGTAACCAACCATACAGCACCTGCAGGCACCTTACCCCAGCGCTCCTCCCACCTCCCTCCTCTACCGCAGGTCCCTGGAAACCAACCATACAGCACCTGCAGGCACCTTACCCAAGCGCTCCTCCCACCTCCCTCCTCTACTGCAGGTCCCTGGTAACCAACCATACAGCACCTGCAGGCACCTTACCCCAGCGCTCCTCCCACCTCCCTCCTCTACCGCAGGTCCCTGGAAACCAACCATACAGCACCTGCAGGCACCTTACCCCAGCGCTCCTCCTGCCTCCCTCCTCTAACGCAAGTCCCTGGATACCAATCATACAGCACCTGCAGGCACCTTACCCCAGCGCTCCTCCCGCCTCCCTCCTCTACCGCAGGTCCCTGGTAACCAACCATACAGCACCTGCAGGCACCTTACCCCAGCGCTCCACCAGCCTCCCTCCTCTGCTGCAGGTCCCTGGTAACCAACCATACAGCACCTGCAGGCATCTTACTCCAGCGCTCCTCCCGCCTCCCTCCTCTACTGCAGGTCCCTGGTAACCAACCATACAGCACCTGCAGGCACCTTACCCCAGCGCTCCTCCCACCTCCCTCCTCTACCGCAGGTCCCTGGAAACCAACCATACAGCACCTGCAGGCACCTTACCCCAGCGCTCCTCCAGCCTCCCTCCTCTACCGCAGGTCCCTGGAAACCAACCATACAGCACCTGCAGGCACCTTACCCCAGTATTCCTCCTGCCTCCCTCCTCTACCGCAGGTCCCTGGATACCAATCATACAGCACCTGCAGGAACCTTACCCCAGCGCTCCTCCCACCTCCATCCTCTACCGCAGGTCCCTGGTAACCAACCATACAGCACCTGCAGGCACCTTACCCCAGCGCTCCCGCCTCCCTCCTCTACCATAGGTCCCTGGAAACCAACCATACAACACGTGCAGGCACCTTACCACAGTGCTCCTCCCATCTCCCTCCTTTACCGCATGTCCTTAGAAACCAACCATACAGCACCTGCAGGCACCTTACCCCAGCGCTCCTCCTGCCTCCCTCCTCTACTGCAGGTCCCTGGTAACCAACCATACAACTCCTGCATGCACCTTACCCCAGCGCTCCTCCCACCTCCCTCCTCTACTGCAGGTCCCTGGTAACCAACCATACAGCACCTGCAGGCACCTTACCCCAGCGCTCCTCCCACCTCCCTCCTCTACCGCAGGTCCCTGGAAACCAACCATACAGCACCTGCAGGCACCTTACCCCAGCGCTCCTCCTGCCTCCCTCCTCTAACGCAGGTACCTTGATACCAATCATACAGCACCTGCAGGCACCTTACCCCAGCGCTCCTCCTGCCTCCCTCCTCTACTGCAGGTCCCTGGTAACCAACCATACAGCACCTGCAGGCACCTTATCCAAGCACTCCTCCCACCTCCCTCCTCTACTGCAGGTCCCTGGTAACCAACCATACAGCACCTGCAGGCACCTTACCCCAGCACTCCTCCCACCTCCCTCCTCTACCGCAGGTCCCTGGAAACCAACCATACAGCACCTGCAGGCACCTTACCCCAGCGCTCACCCCACCTCCCTCCTCTACCGCAGGTCCCTGGAAACCAACCATACAGCACCTGCAGGCACCTTACCCCAGCGCTCCTCCCACCTCCCTACTCTACCACAGGTCCCTGGAAACCTACCATACAGCACCTGCAGGCACCTTACCCCAGCGCTCCTCCCGCCTCCCTCCTCTACCGCAGGTCCCTGGAAACCAACCATACAGCACCTGCAGGCACCTTACCCCAGCGCTCCTCCTGCCTCCCTCCTCTACCGCAGGTCCCTGGTAACCAACCATACAGCATCTGCATGCACCTTACCCCAGCGCTCCTCCCACCTCCCTCTACTGCAGGTCCCAGGAAACCAACCATAGAGCACCTGCAGGCACCTTACCCCAGCGCTCCTCCCGCCTCCCTCCTCTACCGCAGGTCCCTGGAAACCAACCATACAGCACCTGCAGGCACCTTACCCCAGCGCTCCTCCCGCCTCCCTCCTCTACCGCAGGTCCCTGGAAACCAACCATACAGCACCTGCAGGCACCTTACCCCAGCGCTCCTCCCACCTCCCTCCTCTACCGCAGGTCCCTGGAAACCAACCATACAGCACCTGCAGGCACCTTACCCCAGCGCTCCTCCCGCCTCCCTCCTCTACCACAGGTCCCTGGAAACCAACCATACAGCACGTGCAGGCACCTTACCCCAGTGCTCCTACCATCTCCCTCCTGTACCGCATGTCCCTAGAAACCAGTCATACAGCACCTGCAGGCACCTTACCCCAGCGCTCCTCCCGCCTCCCTCCTCTACCACAGGTCCCTGGAAACCAACCATACAGCACCTGCAGGCACCTTACCCCAGCGCTCCTCCAGCCTCCCTCCTCTACCGCAGGTCCCTGGAAACCAACCATACAGCACCTGCAGGCACCTTACCCCAGTGTTCCTCCTGCCTCCCTCCTCTACCGCAGGTCCCTGGATACCAATCATACAGCACCTGCAGGAACCTTACCCCAGCGCTCCTCCCACCTCCCTCCTCTACCGCAGGTCCCTGGTAACCAACCATACAGCACCTGCAGGCACCTTACCCCAGCGCTCCTCCCGCCTCCCTCCTCTACCATAGGTCCCTGGAAACCAACCATACAACACGTGCAGGCACCTTACCCCAGTGCTCCTCCCATCTCCCTTCTTTACCGCATGTCCCTAGAAACCAACCATACAGCACCTGCAGGCACCTTACCCCAGCGCTCCTCCTGCCTCCCTCCTCTACTGCAGGTCCCTGGTAACCAACCACACAACACCTGTAGGCACCTTACCCCAGCGCTCCTCCCACCTCCCTCCTCTACTGCAGGTCCCTGGTAACCAACCATACAGCACCTGCAGGCACCTTACCCCAGCACTCCTCCCACCTCCCTCCTCTACCGCAGGTCCCTGGAAACCAACCATACAGCACCTGCAGGCACCTTACCCCAGCGCTCCTCCTGCCTCCCTCCTCTAACGCAGGTCCCTGGATACCAATCATACAGCACCTGCAGGCACCTTACCCCAGCGCTCCTCCCGCCTCCCTCCTCTACCGCAGGTCCCTGGTAACCAACCATACAGCACTTGCAGGCACCTTACCCCAGCGCTCCACCAGCCTCCCTCCTCTGCTGCAGGTCCCTGGTAACCAACCATACAGCACCTGCAGGCATCTTACTCCAGCGCTCCTCCCGCCTCCCTCCTCTACTGCAGGTCCCTGGTAACCAACCATACAGCACCTGCAGGCACCTTACCCCAGCGCTCCTCCCACCTCCCTCCTCTACCGCAGGTCCCTGGAAACCAACCATACAGCACCTGCAGGCACCTTACCCCAGCGCTCCTCCAGCCTCCCTCCTCTACCGCAGGTCCCTGGAAACCAACCATACAGCACCTGCAGGCACCTTACCCCAGTATTCCTCCTGCCTCCCTCCTCTACCGCAGGTCCCTGGATACCAATCATACAGCACCTGCAGGAACCTTACCCCAGCGCTCCTCCCACCTCCCTCCTCTACCGCAGGTCCCTGGTAACCAACCATACAGCACCTGCAGGCACCTTACCCCAGCGCTCCTCCCGCCTCCCTCCTCTACCATAGGTCCCTGGAAACCAACCATACAACACGTGCAGGCACCTTACCACAGTGCTCCTCCCATCTCCCTCCTTTACCGCATGTCCTTAGAAACCAACCATACAGCACCTGCAGGCACCTTACCCCAGCGCTCCTCCTGCCTCCCTCCTCTACTGCAGGTCCCTGGTAACCAACCATACAACACCTGCAGGCACCTTACCCCAGCGCTCCTCCCACCTCCCTCCTCTACTGCAGGTCCCTGGTAACCAACCATACAGCACCTGCAGGCACCTTACCCCAGCGCTACTCCCACCTCCCTCCTCTACCGCAGGTCCCTGGAAACCAACCATACAGCACCTGCAGGCACCTTACCCCAGCGCTCCTCCTGCCTCCCTCCTCTAACGCAGGTCCCTGGATACCAATCATACAGCACCTGCAGGCACCTTACCCCAGCGCTCCTCCCGCCTCCCTCCTCTATCGCAGGTCCCTGGTAACCAACCATACAGAACCTGCAGGCACCTTACCCCAGCGCTCCACCAGCCTCCCTCCTCTGCTGCAGGTCCCTGGTAACCAACCATACAGAACCTGCAGGCATCTTACTCCAGCGCTCCTCCCGCCTCCCTCCTCTACTGCAGGTCCCTGGTAACCAACCATACAGCACCTGCAGGCACCTTACCCCAGCGCTCCTCCCGCCTCCCTCCTCTACTGCAGGTCCCTGGTAACCAACCATACAGCACCTGCAGGCATCTTACTCCAGCGCTCCTCCACATCCCTCCTCTACCGCAGGTCCCTGGTAACCAACTATACAGCACCTGCAGGCACCTTACCCCAGCGCTCCTCCCACCTCCCTCCTCTACCGCAGATCCCTTGAAACCAACCATACAGCACCTGCAGGCACCTTACCCCAGCGCTCCTCCTGCCTCCCTCTACCGCAGGTCCCTGGAAACCAAACATACAGCACCTGCAGGCACCTTACCCCAGCGCTCCTCCTGCCTCCCTCCTCTACCGTAGGTCCCTGGTAACCAACCATACAGCACCTGCAGGCACCTTACCCCAGCGCTCCTCCCACCTCCCTCCTCTACTGCAGGTCCCTGGAAACCAACCATACAGCACCTGCAGGCACCTTACCCCAGTGTTCCTCCTGCCTCCCTCCTCTACCGCAGGTCCCTGGTAACCAACCATACAGCACCTGCAGGCACCTTACCCCAGCGCTCCTCCCACCTCCCTCCTCTACCGCAGGTCCCTGGAAACCAACCATACAACACCTGTAGGCACCTTACCCCAGTGTTCCTCCTGCCTCCCTCCTATACAGCAGGTCCCTGGAAACCAACCATACAGCACCTGCAGGCACCTTACCCCAGCGCTCCTCCCACCTTCCTCCTCTACCGCAGGTCCCTAGTAACCAACCATACAGCACCTGCAGGCACCTTACCCCAGCGCTCCTCCCGCCTCCTTCCTCTACCGCAGGTCCCTGGTAACCAACCATACAGCACCT
The DNA here is from genome assembly GCF_028390025.1 of Pseudophryne corroboree. Taxonomy (NCBI): domain Eukaryota; kingdom Metazoa; phylum Chordata; class Amphibia; order Anura; family Myobatrachidae; genus Pseudophryne; species Pseudophryne corroboree. The sequence continues at coordinate 14,388,300 of NC_086444.1, read as the reverse complement.
GCAGGCACCTTACCCCAGCGCTCCTCCCACCTCCCTCCTCTACCGCAGATCCCTTGAAACCAACCATACAGCACCTGCAGGCACCTTACCCCAGCGCTCCTCCTGCCTCCCTCTACCGCAGGTCCCTGGAAACCAAACATACAGCACCTGCAGGCACCTTACCCCAGCGCTCCTCCTGCCTCCCTCCTCTACCGTAGGTCCCTGGTAACCAACCATACAGCACCTGCAGGCACCTTACCCCAGCGCTCCTCCCACCTCCCTCCTCTACTGCAGGTCCCTGGAAACCAACCATACAGCACCTGCAGGCACCTTACCCCAGTGTTCCTCCTGCCTCCCTCCTCTACCGCAGGTCCCTGGTAACCAACCATACAGCACCTGCAGGCACCTTACCCCAGCGCTCCTCCCACCTCCCTCCTCTACCGCAGGTCCCTGGAAACCAACCATACAACACCTGCAGGCACCTTACCCCAGTGTTCCTCCTGCCTCCCTCCTATACAGCAGGTCCCTGGAAACCAACCATACAGCACCTGCAGGCACCTTACCCCAGCGCTCCTCCCACCTTCCTCCTCTACCGCAGGTCCCTAGTAACCAACCATACAGCACCTGCAGGCACCTTACCCCAGCGCTCCTCCCGCCTCCTTCCTCTACCGCAGGTCCCTGGTAACCAACCATACAGCACCTGCAGGCACCTTACCCCAGCGCTCCTCATATCTCCCTCCTGTACCGCATGTCCCTAGAAACCAACCATACAGCACCTGCAGGCACCTTACTCCAGCGCTCCTCCCGCCTCCCTCCTCTACCGCAGGTCCCTGGTAACCAACCATACAGCACCTGCAGGCACCTTACCCCAGCGCTCCTCCCACCTCCCTCCTCTACTGCAGGTCCCTGGTAACCAACCATACAGCACCTGTAGGCACCTTACCCCAGCGCTCCACCAGCCTCCCTCCTCTGCTGCAGGTTCCTGGTAACCAACCATACAGCACCTGCAGGCATCTTACTCCAGCGCTCCTCCCGCCTCCCTCCTCTACTGCAGGTCCCTGGTAACCAACCATACAGCACCTGCAGGCACCTTACCCCAGCGCTCCTCCCGCCTCCCTCCTCTACTGCAGGTCCCTGGTAACCAACCATACAGCCCCTTCAGGCATCTTACTCCAGCGCTCCTCCCACCTCCCTCCTCTACCGCAGGTCCCTGGTAACCAACCATACAGCACCTGCAGGCACCTTACCCCAGCGCTCCTCCCACCTCCCTCCTCTACCGCAGGTCCCTGGAAACCAACCATACAGCACCTGCAGGCACCTTACCCCAGCACTCCTCCAGCCTCCCTCCTCTACCGCAGATCCCTGGAAACCAACCATACAGCACCTGCAGGCACCTTACCCCAGCGCTCCTCCTGCCTCCCTCCTCTACCGCAGGTCCCTGGAAACCAACCATACAGCACCTGCAGGCACCTTACCCCAGCGCTCCTCCTGCCTCCCTCCTCTACCGCAGGTCCCTGGTAACCAACCATACAGCACCTGCAGGCACCTTACCCCAGCGCTCCTCCCACCTCCCTCCTCTACTGCAGGTCCCTGGAAACCAACCATACAGCACCTGCAGGCACCTTACCCCAGTGTTCCTCCTGCCTCCCTCCTCTACCGCAGGTCCCTGGTAACCAACCATACAGCACCTGCAGGCACCTTACCCCAGCGCTCCTCCCACCTCCCTCCTCTACCGCTGGTCCCTGGAAACCAACCATACAACACCTGCAGGCACCTTACCCCAGTGTTCCTCCTGCCTCCCTCCTATACCGCAGGTCCCTGGAAACCAACCATACAGCACCTGCAGGCACCTTACCCCAGCGCTCCTCCCACCTTCCTCCTCTACCGCAGGTCCCTGGTAACCAACCATACAGCACCTGCAGGCACCTTACCCCAGCGCTCCTCCCGCCTCCTTCCTCTACCGCAGGTCCCTGGTAACCAACCATACAGCACCTGCAGGCACCTTACCCCAGCGCTCCTCCCATCTCCCTCCTGTACCGCATGTCCCTAGAAACCAACCATACAGCACCTGCAGGCACCTTACTCCAGCGCTCCTCCCGCCTCCCTCCTCTACCGCAGGTCCCTGGTAACCAACCATACAGCACCTGCAGGCACCTTACCCCAGTGCTCGTCCCACCTCCCTCCTCTACTGCAGGTCCCTGGAAACCAACCATACAGCACCTGCAGGCACCTTACCCCAGCGCTCCTCTTGCCTCCCTCCTCTACTGCAGGTCCCTGGTAACCAACCATACAGCACCTGCAGGCACCTTACTCCAGCGCTCCTCCCACCTCCCTCCTCTACCGCAGGTCCATGGAAAACAACCATACAGCACCTGCAGGCACCTTACCCCAGCGCTCCTCCTGCCTCCCTCCTCTACCGCAGGTCCCTGGAAACCAACCATACAGCACCTGCAGTCACCTTACCCCAGCGCTCCTCCTGCCTCCCTCTACCGCAGGTCCCTGGAAACCAACCATACAGCACCAGCAGGCACCTTACCCCAGCGCTCCTCCAACCTCCCTCCTCTACCGCTGGTCCCTGGAAACCAACCATACAGCACGTGCAGGCACCTTACCCCAGCGCTCCTCCCACCTCCCTCCTCTACCGCAGGTCCCTGGAAACCAACCATACAGCACGTGCAGGCACCTTACCCAAGCGCTCCTCCCGCCTCCCTCCTCTACCGCAGGTCCCTGGTAACCAACCATACAGCACCTGCAGGCACCTTACCCCAGCGCTCCTCCTGCCTCCCTCCTCTACTGCAGGTCCCTGGTAACCAAACATACAGCACCTGCAGGCATCTTACTCCAGCACTCCTCCCACCTCCCTCCTCTACCGCAGGTCCCTGAAAACCAACCATACAGCACCTGCAGGCACCTTACCCCAGCGCTCCTCCCACCTCCCTCCTCTACCGCAGGTCCCTGGAAACCAACCATACAGCACCTGCAGGCACCTTACCCCAGCGCTCCTCCCACCTCCCTCCTCTACCGCAGGTCCCTGGTAACCAACCATACAGCACCTGCAGGCATCTTACTCCAGCGCTCCTCCCACCTCCCTCCTCTACCGCAGGTCCCTGGTAACCAACCATACAGCACCTGCAGGCACCTTACCCCAGCGCTCCTCCCACCTCCCTCCTCTACCGCAGGTCCCTGGATACCAACCATACAGCACCTGCAGGCACCTTACCCCAGTGCTCCTCCCGCCTCCCTCCTCTACCGCAGGTCCCTGGATACCAACCATACAGCACCTGCAGGCACCTTACCCCAGCGCTCCTCCCACCTCCCTCCTCTACCGCAGGTCCCTGGTAACCAACCATACAGCACCTGCAGGCACCTTACCCCAGCGCTCCTCCCACCTCCCTCCTCTACCACAGGTCCCTGGAAACCAACCATACAGCACCTGCAGGCACCTTACCCCAGCGCTCCTCCTGCCTCCCTCCTCTACCGCAGGTCCCTGGTAACCAACCATACAGCACCTGCAGGCACCTTACCCCAGCGCTCCTCCCGCCTCCTTCCTCTACCGCAGGTCCCTGGTAACCAACCATACAGCACCTGCAGGCACCTTACCCCAGCGCTCCTCCCACCTCCCTCCTCTACCGCAGGTCCCTGGAAACCAACCATACAACACCTGCAGGCACCTTACCCCAGTGTTCCTCCCGCCTCCCTCCTATACCGCAGGTCCCTGGAAACCAACCATACAGCACCTGCAGGCACCTTACCCCAGCGCTCCTCCCACCTTCCCTCCTCTACCGCAGGTCCCTGGTAACCAACCATACAGCACCTGCAGGCACCTTACCCCAGCGCTCCTCCCGCCTCCTTCCCCTACCGCAGGTCCCTGGTAACCAACCATACAGCACCTGCAGGCACCTTACCCCAGCGCTCCTCCCATCTCCCTCCTGTACCGCATGTCCCTAGAAACCAACCATACAGCACCTGCAGGCACCTTACTCCAGCGCTCCTCCCACCTCCCTCCTCTACCGCAGGTCCCTGGTAACCAACCATACAGCAACTGCAGGCACCTTACCCCAGCGCTCCTCCCGCCTCCCTCCTCTACTGCAGGTCCCTGGAAACCAACCATACAGCACCTGCAGGCACCTTACCCCAGCGCTCCTCTCGCCTCCCTCCTCTACTGCATGTCCCTGGTAACCAACCATACAGCACCTGCAGGCACCTTACTCCAGCGCTCCTCCCACCTCCCTCCTCTACCGCAGGTCCCTGGAAATCAACCATACAGCACGTGCAGGCACCTTACCCCAGCGCTCCTCCCACCTCCCTCCTCTACCGCAGGTCCCTGGAAACCAACCATACAGCACGTGCAGGCACCTTACCCCAGCGCTCCTCACACCTCCTTCCTCTACCGCAGGTCCATGGTAACCAACCATACAGCACCTGCAGGCACCTTACCCCAGCGCTCCTCCTGCCTCCCTCCTCTACCGCAGGTCCCTGGTAACCAACCATACACCACCTGCAGGCATCTTACTCCAGCGCTCCTCCCACCTCCCTCCTCTACCGCAGGTCCCTGAAAACCAACCATACAGCACCTGCAGGCACCTTACCCCAGCGCTCCTCCCGCCTCCCTCCTCTAACGCAGGTCCCTGGTAACCAACCATACAGCACCTGCAGGCACCTTACCCCAGCGCTCCTCCCGCCTCCCTCCTCTACCGCAGGTCCCTGGTAACCAATCATACAGCACCTGCAGGCACCTTACCCCAGCGCTCCTCCCTCCTCTACCGCAGGTCCCTGGTAACCAACCATACAGCACCTGCAGGCACCTTACCCCAGCGCTCCTCACATCTCCCTCCTGTACCGCAGTCCCTAGAAACCAACCATACAGCACCTGCAGGCACCTTACTCCAGCGCTCCTCCCGCCTCCCTCCTCTACCGCAGGTCCCTGGTAACCAACCATACAACACCTGCAGGCACCTTACCCCAGCGCTCCTCCCGCCTCCCTCCTCTACTGCAGGTCCCTGGAAACCAACCATACAGCACCTGCAGGCACCTTACCCCAGCGCTCCTCTTGCCTCCCTCCTCTACTGCAGGTCCCTGGTAACCAACCATACAGCACCTGCAGGCACCTTACTCCAGCGCTCCTCCCACCTCCCTCCTCTACCGCAGGTCCCTGGTAACCAACCATACAGCACCTGCAGGCACCTTACCCCAGCGCTCCTCCCACCTCCCTCCTCTACCGCAGGTCCCTGGTAACCAACCATACAGCACCTGCAGGCACCTTACCCCAGCACTCCTCCCACCTCCCTCCTCTACCGCAGGTCCCTGGTAACCAACCATACAGCACCTGCAGGCACCTTACCCCAGCGCTCCTCCCACCTCCCTCCTCTACCGCAGGTCCCTGGTAACCAACCATACAGCACCCTGCAGGCACCTTACCCCAGCGCTCCTCCCGCCTCCCTCCTCTACCGCAGGTCCCTGGTAACCAACCATACAGCACCCTGCAGGCACCTTACCCCAGTGCTCCTCCCGCCTCCCTCCTCTACCGCATGTCCCTGGTAACCAACCATACAGCACCTGCAGGCACCTTACCCCAGCGCTCTTCCCACCTCCCTCCTCTACCGCAGGTCTCTGGTAACCAACCATACAGCACCTGCAGGCACCTTACCCCAGCGCTCCTCCCACCTCCCTCCTCTACCGCAGGTCCCTGGAAACCAACCATACAGCACCTGCAGGCACCTTACCCCAGCGCTCCTCCCACCTCCCTCCTCTACCGCAGGTAACTGGATACCAACCATACAGCACCTGCAGGCACCTTACCCCAGCGCTCCTCCCACCTCCCTCCTCTACCGCAGGTCCCTGGTAACCAACCATACAGCACCTGCAGGCACCTTACCCCAGCGCTCCTCCCACCTCCCTCCTCTACCGCAGGTCCCTGGAAACCAACCATACAGCACCTGCAGGCACCTTACCCCAGCGCTCCTCCCACCTCCCTCCTCTACCGCAGGTCCCTGGATACCAACCATACAGCACCTGCAGGCACCTTACCCCAGCGCTCCTCCCACCTCCCTCCTCTACCGCAGGTCCCTGGTAACCAACCATACAGCACCTGCAGGCACCTTACCCCAGCGCTCCTCCCACCTCCCTCCTCTACCGCAGGTCCCTGGTAACCAACCATACAGCACCTGCAGGCACCTTACCCCAGCGCTCCTCCCACCTCCCTCCTCTACCGCAGGTCCCTGGTAACCAACCATACAGCACCCTGCAGGCACCTTACCCCAGCGCTCCTCCCGCCTCCCTCCTCTACCGCAGGTCCCTGGTAACCAACCATACAGCACCTGCAGGCACCTTACCCCAGCGCTCCTCCCACCTCCCTCTTCTACCACAGGTCCCTGGTAACCAACCATACAGCACCTGCAGGCACCTTACCCCAGCGCTCCTCCCACCTCCCTCCTCTACCGCAGGTCCCTGGAAACCAACCATACAGCACCTGCAGGCACCTTACCCCAGCGCTCCTCCCACCTCCCTCCTCTACCGCAGGTCCCTGGTAACCAACCATACAGCACCTGCAGGCACCTTACCCCAGCGCTCCTCCCACCTCCCTCCTCTACCGCAGGTCCCTGCAAACCAACCATACAGCACCTGCAGGCACCTTACCCCAGTGCTCCTCCCGCCTCCCTCCTCTACTGCAGGTCCCTGGTAACCAGCCATACAGCACCTGCAGGCACCTTACCCCAGCGCTCCTCCCACCTCCCTCCTCTACCGCAGGTCCCTGGTAACCAACCATACAGCACCTGCAGGCACCTTACCCCAGCGCTCCTCCCACCTCCCTCCTCTACCACAGGTCCCTGGAAACCAACCATACAGCACCTGCAGGCACCTTACCCCAGCGCTCCTCCCGCCTCCCTCCTCTACTGCAGGTCCCTGGTAACCAACCATACAGCACCTGCAGGCACCTTACCCCAGCGCTCCTCCCACCTCCCTCCTCTACCGCAGGTCCCTGGTAACCAACCATACAGCACCTGCAGGCACCTTACCCCAGCGCTCCTCAGGCCTCCCTCCTCTACCGCAGGTTCCTGGAAACCAACCATACAGCACCTGCATGCACCTTACCCCAGCGCTCCTCCCACCTCCCTCCTCTACCGCAGGTCCCCAGAGGCTGACCGCACAGCACATGCCGGTAGCAAGCCAGTGTCTCACCGCAGTGCAACTTTCTCCTCTACCACCGGTCCCCGTAGCCCGAGTCAATGCCGTTCCTGTCCTGCTGTGAGTGACCCATGCAGACACCAGGCATTAATGGCAGGAGCTACCGCTGACGGCGGCCCTGCCAATCAGTGTCTAGCGGCAGCGATTCTCACGATTGTGTCGCCCTTACAACTTGGTTCTGTACACGCCTGTGTAGTCTGCCTAATGGGTTGGCCAGCCCTGAGCCCTGGACCACCGATCAGGGCCGGATTTCAGGCGGACGCCTAGGTTGCTGTGCGGTAAATCTCTGAACTTTTGTTATTTAAATGTATCTAACAAATGTGATGTAATAGAGAAAATCAGATTTTTCAGATTCTTCAAGCGCCTGAAGCCAGAACATGGCGGCTTGCTGAACTTCACCATCGGCTGCAATCACCATCCACACTGGTGCTTCTTCAGTGGTCCAAAGAGATGGAAATCACTGTGTGCCGGGTCAGGGCTGTAGGGATGATGGTCCAGTATGACCCAATGGAACGTCTGTCCTGCTGTTATCAAACATGACATGACGCTATCACCGCGACAAGTTGGCGATGAATGTCAGCTGCTGATGTGCCCGTTACACGCAGAAATATGATCACACTACGCACCTCAGCGTGTGAGCGTGTTCCTGCCAGCCCCGTCGTCTAAAGGCCATGAGGGGAAGTCTACCTGCTCTGGCCTGGCGGGAAACAGACTGATATAGAGAACGTTACACATGTGAGAGGGCTTGTACTTACTTATTGCACCACCCTCGTATATATAACACATATGTTAAACACTCCCTCTCTCTGTAATTCCTGTATTGTATGTGGCAGCAGCTGCATGGCAATATACTGTAAATTCCCTTTTATGGACACAGAGAGAAAGGACCACCATTCGTCTTACCGCTGTGCGGCACAATTGCAGAACTTTCATGTATTACTGAGCCACATTTCTCTCTTATTCTACGCCACACAAAATCCTAAGGAACATTTCAATGCAATTATCTCCATATATCTCCGTTCCTCGGACAGACTGCAGAGCTCAGCAGGGGTGACTGGTGAGGTCACATCTGCTCTTTGTATGGTGGCTTCTCATCCTTATCATCTTTATCACCGCGTGCCTCTCTCCGGCGCGATGACATCCTTCCTCCAGCTGACGAGCGTCCATTCTCCTCCGATTTTAAGCCTTTCAGAAGGTTCTGCGGCTTTTACACTGATGCTGAAACTACCTGCGAGTAATTATATCATTATCAAGATGAGTGAAAGTGCGCAGAATGCTTTATGGAATATGGGAGCCGATAGTGAATGTGCTCTTACTTCATGAATTGCTATCATTATACCGTACATCACTTATAGGACACTACTTACTTCTCCACATGTAGGAACACTGGGGCCGTATTCACAGTCAGTCTGAAACTTTGGGGGTCATTCAGACATGAGCATAGCAGCCAATTTGTTTGCAGTTGCGCAAAACCATGTGCAGTGCAGGTGAGGTAGATGTAACATGTGCAGAGAGAGTTAGATTTGGGTGGGATGTGTTCAAACTGAAATCGAAATTGCAGTGTAAAAATAAAGCAGCCAGTTTTTACCCTGCACAGAAACAAAATAACCCACCCAAATTTAACTCTCTCTGCACGTTACATCTGCCCCACCTGCACTGCACATGGGGGCTAATTCAGACCTGATTGTACCCATACAAAATTTTGCATGGCTACGATCAGCCACCCTGGTATGCGAGGGGGCGCCCAGCACAGGGCTAGTCCACCCCGCATGTCTAGCCCTTCCCCCGCCGCATGGGTGCGTTAATATCGCAAGGCTGCGATGCTAGCACACCCGGTGAGTAAGTCCCTATCTGTGCAGGTAGGTGACTTTTTGCCGCATCCCGGGTCGCAGCGGCTACGTTTGACGTCACCTGCCCCCGCATGGTCCGGGCACGCCAGCGTTGCCTGGACCATGCCCCCAAAACGGCGGCCGAACCCCCCCGGCTCGCCCCCTCCTGTCCAGAAAATGCCTCTGCTTGTCAGTCAGGCAGAGGCGATCGCTGGGCTGAGATGCAGATCGTGTCTCTGGCATGAACATGCGCACTGCAGTGCATGTGTAGTTCAGACCTGATCGCCCGCTGGGCGAAAGCGCAAAGCAGCAATCAGGTCTGAATTAGTCCCATGGCTTTGCCCAACTGATAACAAATTTGCTGCTATGATCAGGTCTGAATTACCCCCATTTATAAATCTGCGATCTTATCTCTGCGACCTAATCACATCAGCCGCGTCTTGTAATCCGGAGCTGCGACTCCCTCCCCTTGTGGCTCCTGGCTGAGATGGGTCTGCATGTGACTAGTGGCGTGGATTCCTGGACAGAGCCGCACACAATGGAAATAAAGTGACGTTAATGGATGGACTGCGCTGCTAATAGGAACGCAAACAGACGCAAATACATATTTCACCTACAAATAAATGTGCAGGGTCCCCCGTCCCTAGCTGTATCTGAATAAGTCTTTGTTTCTGTAACACGCGGGTTCCGTGCTGTGACATGGTAATCCAAATAGGAACAGCGTGCGCCCCCAAAAATGGGGTGTGGTCTTATTGAGAAATAGTGCTTTTTATACACGTTACGCCACACAGTAGTGCTCTTTATACACATTATGCCACACAGTAGTGCTCCTTATACAACTTACGCCACGCTGTATTGCACCTCATACATGTTACGCCACACAGTATTGTTCCTTATATACCTTATGCCACACCATATTGCACCTCATACATGTTATGCCACACAGTATTGCACCTTATACACCTTACGCCACACTGTATTGCACCTCATACATGGTTAAGCCACACAGTATTATACCTTATATATATAGTGCCACACAGTATTATATCTAATATAAGTTACATCATATACATGTTACGCCACACAGTATTGTACTACCTTATACACATAGTGCCACAATATAGCACCACATACATGTTAAGAAACACAGTATTGTACCTTATATATATAGTGACACAGTATAGCACCTCATACATGTTGAGACACACAGTATTGCACCTCATACATGTTATTGTCAGCATTTGGAGTCTTACCTCCGGTTCTGGTCCCTGCGGCCTTCCTGTTAACTGGCTGGTGTGGCTGTGCGTATAGGAGCTGTGACAGTGAGGTCCTCCGGTGTGGCTTCCGGGCGTCTGGAGGCTGTGGTCCGGGTCCTGGGGAGCACAGCATGGCAGCCGGAGGTGTCTGTTTCCAAGTGTCCTGCTGGGAGTGCGACATCTGGGAGGCTGAGGCCAGAGGTAGTGGCTGTGTGCCTGTTTCACATGTGTCCTCTGTGCAGGGAGCCGCCATATTGGAGACCAAACCGAGCCAATAGGTATCCCAGTTCGCGTCCAGCCAATCCGGTGCAGTCTTCCCTTATAAAAAGGGGTTGATGCTTAGTCATGGTGCCAGTTCTTCAAGTTACTTGCTGCTGTAAGGTGCTCAAGCTCTGCGCTCCCAGGTTAACCCCTGGTATCCTGGTTCTGTTTAGGCCGCCTGGTGGTCATTTTTGCTATTGCAGTCCTTTGCTCCCAGTCCACCTGCCCTTGTGGTTTAACCGCTGGGTCCTCTATCTGGTAGAGGGTCTCCGTTTGCTGATGGTGCTCACAGCAATCCTCCAGCATCATTTACAAATCACAGTCATCTCTTCATTCAGTGTTCTTCAGCATCGTTCACAAATCACAAGTCATCTTTTCATCCAGTGTATTTCAGCATCGTTCACAAATCACAAGTCATCGTTTCATCCAGTGTATTTCAGCATCGTTTACAAATCACAAATCACTTCTCCATTCAGTATTCTTCAGCATCGTCTACAAGTCACGAACATTTTGTTCTTCAGAACTCACTCGGACTTATCTCCTAGTTGTGGTGTATTACTGAAGTCTCGTTAAAACTGAATTAATCTTTCTTCAGTGTATCGTTCTCAGTCATTATCCTCATTGCCTACCCCTCTACATCTTTGGGCCAACTCTACAATCCATGAGTAAGAACTATGGGGGTCATTCCGAGTTGATCGCTAGCTGCCGTTTTTCGCAGCGCAGTGATCAGGCAAAAAATTGGCACTTCTGCACATGCATATGCGGCTCAATGCGCACGCGCGACATACTTTCACAACAAACGATGCAGTTTCACACAAGGTCTAGCGACGCTTTTCAGTTGTAGTGCTGGCCGCAGAGTGATTGACAGGAAGTGGGTGTTTCTGGGTGGTAACTGACCGTTTTCGGGGAGTGTGTGTAAAAACGCAGTCGTGACAGTTACAAATGCAGGCGTGCCTGGGGAAACGTAGGCGTCGCTGGCCGAACGCAGGGCGTGTTTGTGATGTCAAAACAGGAACTAAATAGTCTGAAGTGATCGCAAGCTAGCGAGTAGGTCTGAAGCTGCTCAGAAACTGCTCGAAAATATTTTGTAGCAGAACTGCTAACCTTTCGTTCGCACTTCTGCTAAGCTAAGATACACTCCCAGAGAGCGGCGGCCTAGCGTTTGCACGGCTGCTAAAAGCAGCTAGCGAGCGATCAACTCGGAATGAGGGCCTATAGTCAGCCACCTCATTTCCTTCCTTTGCCGAAAGCTGCTCCCTCAGTCAATTATCAATCGTCAGATCCTCAACTCAAGCCAAGCGTAACAGTTATGCCACACATTATTGCACCATAGTGCCACAGTATTGCACCTCATACATGTTACGCCACATAGTAGTGCTCCTTATACACGTTATGCCACACAGTATTGCATCTTATACGTGTTACTCCACACAGTATTGCATCTTATACGTGTTACTCCACACAGTATTGCATCTTATACGTGTTACTCCACACAGTATTGCATCTTATACGTGTTACTCCACACAGTATTGCATCTTATACGTGTTACTCCACACAGTATTGCATCTTATACGTGTTACTCCACACAGTATTGCATCTTATACGTGTTACTCCACACAGTATTGCATCTTATACGTGTTACTCCACACAGTATTGCATCTTATACGTGTTACTCCACACAGTATTGCATCTTATACGTGTTACTCCACACAGTATTGCATCTTATACGTGTTACTCCACACAGTATTGCATCTTATACGTGTTACTCCACACAGTATTGCATCTTATACGTGTTACTCCACACAGTATTGCATCTTAGATAAGCTGAAGGCTGCATAAGCCTGAGGCCATATAAGCGATCAACTTTTTGTGATTGGTTGTTAAATGACTAAGCAGTTGCTAGGCAGATCAGTTTTCCCGGTTGGTTTTTTCCTATTGGTTTAAGGGGTTGTGCATCAGGATGAAGAGGAGGGTCTTAGGTTAGTATATAGGGGGTGGCCATCTTGCTAGACTCCCTCTTGCCTTTCAGTTTATGCCCGCCCGCCCTCCCAGAATGCGTCTACGTTTTTTGTTCTTGCTGTGGGCTATTGAAAGCCAGATTGGCGGGAAATCGCTGCCAACCAGCTGTCACACAGGCATAAGTGGTCATTGTGGGGCTCCCTCTTTAAATGGACGGCAGGTGTGTCCTTTTCTTGCGGTTGGACATTTAGACGTTCCCCTGCGGGAACCGAACGTTTGCCAGAGAAAGAGGGGTAAGGCCAGCACAATGCGGGTTATGCGGGAAGGAGGCGGGGTATGTGTACTCCCCTCCTTGGTTTGGTGGTTTGTCATCTAGGTGACGGGTGCTGGTGTTTGGCAGCGGTTTTCTGTTTGCCATCCTCCAAACTAAAGTTAATATATATTCAATTCTAATTCGGCCTCAATTATTAGTTTAAAGAGTTGGTCAGCGATTAATAAACATCGTCTGACCTTTAACTCCAGCTACTGTGTCCGTGTCTTTATTTCAGTGTGTGGTGTGGTTTTATTTAGTGATAAGCTAGCTTAAAGAAAAGGTTTATGTAATCACAATAAAGTTATGAGCGGCTTATACGTGTTACTCCACACAGTATTGCATCTTATACATGTTACTCCACACAGTATTGCATCTTATACGTGTTACTCCACACAGTATTGACTCACCCTCTACTTGCAGTACGCCAGAAGCAGAAGAGAAGCCACAGGAGCTGGGGCTGGGACAGCGTAAAGGGGGCCTACCCTCTCTCCTTCTGTCATCTCTCATTTTCCACTGTGGCACGAGGTAGCTCTCCCTGCTCTGCTGCAAGGTCACACTGTACAGGAACGCTCTCCCTGCTCTGCTGCAGGGTCACACTGTACAGGAACGATCTCGCTGGTCTGCTGCAGGGTCACACTGTACAGGAACGATCTCGCTGGTCTGCTGCAAGGTCACACTGTACAGGAACGCTCTCACTGGTCTGCTCCAGGGTCACACTGTGCAGGAACGCTCTCACTGGTCTGCTGCAGGGTCACACTGTGCAGGAACGCTCTCACTGGTCTGCTGCAAGGTCACACTGTACAGGAGCACTCTCCCTGCTCTGCTGCAGGGTCACACTGTACAGGAACGCTCTCACTGGTCTGCTGCAGGGTCACACTGTACAGGAGCACTCTCCCTGCTCTGCTGCAAGGTCACACTGTACAGGAACGCTCTCCCTGCTCTGCTGCAGGGTCACACTGTACAGGAACGCTCTCACTGGTCTGCTGCAGGGTCACACTGTACAGGAGCGCTCTCACTGGTCTGCTGCAGGGTCACACTGTACAGGAGCGCTCTCACTGCTCTGCTGCAAGGTCACACTGTACAGGAACGCTCTCACTGGTCTGCTGCAGGGTCACACTGTACAGGAGCGCTCTCACTGGTCTGCTGCAGGGTCACACTGTACAGGAACGCTCTCACTGGTCTGCTGCAGGGTCACACTGTACAGGAACGCTCTCACTGGTCTGCTGCAGGGTCACACTGTACAGGAACGCTCTCCCTGCTCTGCTGCAAGGTCACACTGTACAGGAACGCTCTCCCTGCTCTGCTGCAGGGTCACACTGTACAGGAGCGCTCTCACTGCTCTGCTGCAAGGTCACACTGTACAGGAACGCTCTCACTGGTCTGCTGCAAGGTCACACTGTACAGGAACGCTCTCACTGGTCTGCTGCAGGGTCACACTGTACAGGAACGCTCTCCCTGCTCTGCTGCAAGGTCACACTGTACAGGAGCGCTCTCACTGGTCTGCTCCAGGGCCACACTGTACAGGAACGCTCTCACTGGTCTGCTGCAAGGTCACACTGTACAGGAACGCTCTCACTGGTCTGCTGCAGGGTCACACTGTACAGGAACGCTCTCCCTGCTCTGCTGCAAGGTCACACTGTACAGGAGCGCTCTCACTGGTCTGCTGCAGGGTCACACTGTACAGGAACGCTCTCACTGGTCTGCTGCAGGGTCACACTGTACAGGAACGCTCTCACTGGTCTGCTGCAGGGTCACACTGTACAGGAACGCTCTCACTGGTCTGCTGCAGGGTCACACTCTACAGGAACGATCTCGCTGGTCTGCTGCAAGGTCACACTGTACAGGAGCGATCTCACTGGTCTGCTGCAGGGTCACACTGTACAGGAACGCTCTCACTGGTCTGCTGCAAGGTCACACTGTACAGGAATGCTCTCACTGGTCTGCTGCAGGGTCACACTGTACAGGAACGCTCTCACTGGTCTGCTGCAGGGTCACACTGTACAGGAACGATCTCGCTGGTCTGCTGCAAGGTCACACTGTACAGGAGCGATCTCGCTGGTCTGCTGCAGGGTCACACTGTACAGGAACGCTCTCACTGGTCTGCTGCAGGGTCACACTGTACAGGAACGCTCTCACTGGTCTGCTCCAGGGTCACACTGTGCAGGAGCGCTCTCACTGGTCTGCTGCAGGGTCACACTGTACAGGAACGCTCTCCCTGCTCTGCTGCAAGGTCACACTGTACAGGAACGCTCTCCCTGCTCTGCTGCAGGGTCACACTGTACAGGAGCGCTCTCACTGCTCTGCTGCAAGGTCACACTGTACAGGAACGCTCTCACTGGTCTGCTGCAGGGTCACACTGTACAGGAGCGCTCTCACTGGTCTGCTGCAGGGTCACACTGTACAGGAACGCTCTCACTGGTCTGCTGCAGGGCCACACTGTACAGGAACGCTCTCACTGGTCTGCTGCAAGGTCACACTGTACAGGAACGCTCTCACTGCTCTGCTGCAAGGTCACACTGTACAGGAACGCTCTCACTGGTCTGCTGCAGGGTCACACTGTACAGGAGCGCTCTCACTGGTCTGCTGCAGGGTCACACTGTACAGGAGCGCTCTCACTGGTCTGCTGCAGGGTCACACTGTACAGGAACGCTCTCCCTGCTCTGCTGCAGGGTCACACTGTACAGGAACGCTCTCCCTGCTCTGCTGCAGGGTCACACTGTACAGGAACGCTCTCACTGGTCTGCTGCAAGGTCACCCTGTACAGGAACGCTCTCACTGCTCTGCTGCAAGGTCACACTGTACAGGAACGATCTCACTGGTCTGCTGCAGGGTCACACTGTACATGAGCTCTCTCACTGGTCTGCTGCAGGGTCACACTGTACAGGAGCGCTCTCACTGGTCTGCTGCAGGGTCACACTGTGCAGGAACGCTCTCACTGGTCTGCTGCAGGGTCACACTGTACAGGAACGCTCTCACTGGTCTGCTGCAGGGTCACACTGTACAGGAACGCTCTCACTGGTCTGCTGCAGGGTCACACTGTACAGGAGCGATCTCGCTGGTCTGCTGCAGGGTCACACTGTACAGGAACGCTCTCACTGGTCTGCTGCAGGGTCACACTGTACAGGAGCGATCTCGCTGATCTGCTGCAGGGTCACACTGTACAGGAGCGCTCTCATCATAGTGAAAGCACTCCCCCTCTTGTCCTATAATAGGGGTCTCTCAGAGCAGATCTCTTTGATGCTGCACTGACTTTCCCTTCACTTTTGGGGCCTCTTCACAGGGGCTCTTTAACATGCAGGGTTTCCCCTTAATCACAAATGGGGGTGACTACAGGGGCATCTCGCTGTGAGGGATGGAAGCATCAACTCCTTTCTTGTATACACCCAGGGGCCCCATGCCCCTTCACTGAGTTGGGCCCTCCCCCTAATGCCAGGGTACCGCAGAACCAGCTAATATGGCCGCCTCCTACACGTGGAGGCTGCCGGTAGCCAGAGCCTTTAAAGACTTGGGTCCCGACATCATGGGCTGCAGCGGAGCCCCCTTGCTGTCCTGCGAGGTCATGCCACCTATGCAGCTAGCTTCACCCTGCCCCCCCCCCCAATGATTGATGGGTGACATCACCAAGGGGCGGGGCTTCATCATGGCTTACAGGGGGGGGGGGGGGGTGGAGCTCAGTCCAGTGCTGACGGGTATTACGCAGAGAAGTCGCGCATGCGCAGTGTAAGATATCGCTATTTCAGAAAGAAAAAGGCCTTAAATTAGGAATGGCCATCGGTGGGTTATCCATCGATGATTATCATCGATAGTACTATTGATTGATAACCTCAATGGTGGAAAACCATCTGTAAGGAAACCATCAATGGTTTCACTCATCAATGGTCACCCCCTCCTTTAGTACTGAGCGAGCCGCGGGCCAATCAGTGCCCAGGGGCGGGGCTTCACAGTTGTCAGGGGTGGAGCTATACTCCGTGTCCCGCCACCTTGTTAAAAAAAATATTTGGTTATGCCATGCCATCGATAGAGGGAAATCATCTGGTTTTCCCCCATCGATGGCAAAAGTATTCTACATCGACCAAAAAGCATCGATGATTAGGAATCATTGATGGCCGATGGCCATCCCTACCTTAACTGACGCTGAATTAGGGTCATTGTTAGGTTGTCGATAGACCCAGCACACATCTCCATAATCATGGCTCCCAAGTGACGCTTGTAGCAATCCTAGGGCCGTATTCCCTAGCAGTCGCTACTGCGATGTGATCAATCTGGACAATTTCCGGGCCAGTGCGCACATACAGTTCCCTTCAGCACATGCGTGGCCCGGGAAATGCGAATGCCTCTTCCTGATTAACATCAGAGGCATTTGTGTGGTGGTCGGGGCCTGAGACGCAGCGTTGCGGGGGAATGCCGACGGGAACGGCCCGTTTGTTGGGGTGGCCACGTCACGCGCGGCTTCTCCAAGAAAAAACATGCCCGTGGTGCGCCTGCCTTTGCAGCCAGGCTGCGTAGGCAGGGGGCTACCTGTGTTTTGCGGGGTCTGCGATTGCGATTGCATCACTGACAGCCGTGCCGGGCGGCCGGGCCCTGTGCTGGGGGGCCCCCAGCAAGTGACTGACAGAAGTTACAGTTTTGCTAAATTAGCAAAACTTTAACTGAAGCTGAATAAGATCCAACGCCCCCCGTGGGCCTAGTCCTGAAAGCAGCGGCCCCCTCCCAGCGTCACATGATGTAGGCAGCGCAGGAAGCCTGAGAATGTTTCCTCCATCATCAATCTCCGTATTATTCCTGCACACAACACCTGAACCAGCTCATTTTGCACGGCTGTAGAAAATGGGAACTTAAATAAAAGAGACATTTGGGTCCATGTGTCTGGATGGATGGGGTTTCCTTAGTAACAGATTTAATGAAAATTGGTTGATCTACGCTTATTGCATTCTGTGTAAAATGATTGCGGTGAGAAGCGCTGGTAATATTTCGGAGAGGAACGCTGTCTGGCTGCGTTTCATCATTTTAATCCTGTTTCCAAAGGTTCGTACTGTGAGAGCAGGAAACATTTCCATTATAAAATATTATTATTACTATTTAAATCTGCAGCCGCGCGATTGGCGTGTTTTACAAGCGCAGAACGGATGGAATTCTGGATTAAAAACATTGTAAAGCGTATTATTAAGCAATGCAGAAGTTCTGTTCCGGAGAGCTCTGCGCCATACAACATATGGGGTCACTGGATCTCTTTTATTATTATCCTTTATTTATATGGCGCCACAAGGGTTCCGCAGCGCCCAATTACAGAGTACATAAATACAATAATCAAACAGGAAAACAGCAACTTACAGTTGATGACAGTATAGGACAAGTACAGGGTAAATACACATAATTACATCAGCAGATGACACTGGAATAAGTATCAGGTGGCAGAAGACTGCTGGATGTGGTACAGTTGAAGATTATTAAAGTAAGAAAAAGGATAAGCACATGAGGGAAGAGGGCCCTGCTCGTGAGAGCTTACATTCTAAAGGGGAGGGGTAGACAGACAGGGGTGACACAGATGGGGTACATAGAGAACGTAGAACAGAGGGTTAGGATGAGATTTGGCTGGGTTTGGTGAAGAAGTGGGTCTTGAAAGCCCGTTTGAAGTTTTGTAGAGAGGTGGAGAGTCTGAGGGGGAGAGGTAGGGAATTCCAGAGACAGGGAGCAGCACGTGAAAAATCTTGGAGGTAGGAGTGGGAGGAAGTAATCAGTAGACAGGAGAGTCGGCATGCATTAGCGGAGCGAAGAGGACGGGTGGGAGTGTAAAGGGAGATAAGGTCAGAGATGTAGGTGGGAGAGGAGTGGGTGAGGGATTTGTAAGCGAGTGTGAGAAGCTTGAAATGGATTCTGAAAGGGAAGGGGAGCCAGTGAAGGTCTAGTAGGAGAGGAGAGGTGGACGTAGTGCGTTTGGTGAGGAAAATGAGCCGGGCAGCAGCATTGAGGATAGATTGGAGTGGAGAGAGGTGTTTGTCAGGAATGCCAGTCAGGAGGAGATTACAGTAGTCCAGTCTGTGGATGACCAGTGAGTGGATAAGAGTCTTAGTAGCATCCTGGGTGAGAAAGGGTCTGATGATCCTGGAGATGTTTAAGAGATGGAAATGGCAGGTTTGTGAGAGGTGCTGAATGTGTGGTGTGAAGGAGAGGGAGGAGTCAAGGATTACTCCAAGACAGCGCACTTGGGGGCTAGAGGAGATAGTAGTGCCATCAATAGATAATGAGATTGTAGGAGGTGAGGTTATGCGGGATGGAGGGAAGATGATCAGCTCGGTCTTAGACATGTTAAGTTTAAGAAAGCGCTGGGACATCCAGGAAGAGGTAGCAGAGAGACAGTTGGAGATACGATTGAGGAGAGCAGGGGAGAGGTCTGGAGAGGAAAGATAGATTTGGGTGTCATCAGCATAGAGATGATATTGGAAATCAAAAGAACTAACGAGCTTACCTAGTGAGGACGTATAGAGAGAGAAGAGAAGAGGACCAAGGACAGAACCTTGGGGTACCCCTACAGTTAGTGGAAGTGAGGGGGGGGTGGAGTCATGAGAGGAGACAGAGAATGTACAGTCAGAAAGGTAGGAGGACAGCCAGGAGGGGGCAATGTCACGCAGACCAATGGAGTGAAGGATTTGCAGTAGGAGAGGATGGTCCACAGTGTCAAAAGCAGCAGAGAGATCAAGAAGAATAAGTAGAGAGTAGTGTCCCTTAGATTTAGCAGCATGGAGGTCATTGCATATTTTTGTAAGGGCAGTTTCAGTGGAGTGGAGAGGACGGAAGCCAGACTGGAATGGGTCAAGCAGTGAGTGTGAGGAAAGAAAGGAAGTAAGGCGGTTGTAGACAATACGCTCAAGGAGTTTGGAGGCAAAAGGGAGGAGAGAGATGGGTCGGTAGTTGGAGAGAGTGTTTGGATCAAGGGTAGGTTTTTTTAAGAATAGGAGAGATGAGTGCATGCTTGAAGGCAGAGGGGACAGTGCCTGATGAGAGGGACAGATTGAGAAGGTGGGAAAGATGGGAACAAGCAGGAGAGAGGCAGCGGAGGAGGCGGGAGGGGATAGGGTCCCACCGATCACATAAATCCAACTCCTCCCGACTCCGTTACACCCCCGCTCCTTGCATGCCACCATTACAGTCTACTGCAGGGGTAATAGTACGAGAACACAGCAGCACGGTAACGTTAGTGCTAGAGATGTGCACCGGAAATTTTTCGGGTTTTGTGTTTTGGTTTTGGGTTCGGTTCCGCGGCCGTGTTTTGGGTTCGAACGCGTTTTGGCAAAACCTCACCGAATTTTTTTTGTCGGATTCGGGTGTGTTTTGGATTCGGGTGTTTTTTTCAAAAAACCCTAAAAAACAGCTTAAATCATAGAATTTGGGGGTCATTTTGATCCCAAAGTATTATTAACCTCAATAACCATAATTTCCACTCATTTTCAGTCTATTCTGAACACCTCACACCTCACAATATTATTTTTAGTCCTAAAATTTGCACCGAGGTCGCTGGATGACTAAGCTCAGCGACCCAAGTGGCCGACACAAACACCTGGCCCATCTAGGAGTGGCACTGCAGTGTCACGCAGGATGGCCCTTCCAAAAAACACTCCCCAAACAGCACATGACGCAAAGAAAAAAAAAAGAGGCGCAATGAGGTAGCTGTGTGACTAAGCTCAGCGACCCAAGTGGCCGACACAAACACCTGGCCCATCTAGGAGTGGCACTGCAGTGTCAGGCAGGATGGCCCTTCCAAAAAATACTCCCCAAACAGCACATGACGCAAAGAAGAAAAAAAAGAGGCGCAATGAGGTAGCTGTGTGAGTAAGCTAAGCGACCCTAGTGGCCGACACAAACACCTGGCCCATCTAGGAGTGGCACTGCAGTGTCACGCAGGATGGCCCTTCCAAAAAACACTCCCCAAACAGCACATGACGCAAAGAAAAAAAGAGGCGCAATGAGGTAGCTGTGTGACTAAGCTCAGCGACCCAAGTGGCCGACACAAACACCTGGCCCATCTAGGAGTGGCACTGCAGTGTCAGGCAGGATGGCCCTTCCAAAAAATACTCGCCAAACAGCACATGACGCAAAGAAAAAAAGAGGCGCAATGAGGTAGCTGTGTGACTAAGCTCAGCGACCCAAGTGGCCGACACAAACACCTGGCCCATCTAGGAGTGGCACTGCAGTGTCAGGCAGGATGGCCCTTCCAAAAAATACTCCCCAAACAGCACATGACGCAAAGAAGAAAAAAAAGAGGCGCAATGAGGTAGCTGTGTGAGTAAGCTAAGCGACCCTAGTGGCCGACACAAACACCTGGCCCATCTAGGAGTGTCACTGCAGTGTCACGCAGGATGGCCCTTCCAAAAAACACTCCCCAAACAGCACATGACGCAAAGAAAAAAAGAGGCGCAATGAAGTAGCTGTGTGACTAAGCTCAGCGACCCAAGTGGCCGACACAAACACCTGGCCCATCTAGGAGTGGCACTGCAGTGTCAGGCAGGATGGCCCTTCCAAAAAATACTCCCCAAACAGCACATGACGCAAAGAAAAAAAGAGGCGCAATGAGGTAGCTGTGTGACTAAGCTCAGCGACCCAAGTGGCCGACACAAACACCTGGCCCATCTAGGAGTGGCACTGCAGTGTCAGGCAGGATGGCCCTTCCAAAAAATACTCCCCAAACAGCACATGACGCAAAGAAAAAAAGAGGCGCAATGAGGTAGCTGTGTGAGTAAGCTCAGCGACCCTAGTGGCCGACACAAACACCTGGCCCATCTAGGAGTGGCACTGCAGTGTCAGGCAGGCTGGCCCTTCCAAAAAACACTCCCCAAACAGCACATGACGCAAAGAAAAATGAAAGAAAAAAGAGGTGCAAGATGGAATTGTCCTTGGGCCCTCCCACCCACATGTTGTATAAACAGGACATGCACACTTTAACCAACCCATCATTTCAGTGACAGGGTCTGCCACACGACTGTGACTGAAATGACGGGTTGGTTTGGACCCCCACCAAAAAAGAAGCAATTAATCTCTCCTTGCACAAACTGGCTCTACAGAGGCAAGATGTCCACCTCATCATCATCCTCCGATTCATCACCGTGTACATCCCCCTCCTCACAGATTATCAATTCGTCCCCACTGGAATCCACCATCACAGCTCCCTGTGTACTTTGTGGAGGCAATTGCTGCTGGTGAATGTCTCCATGGAGGAATTGATTATAATTCATTTTAATGAACATCATCTTCTCCACATTTTCTGGAAGTAACCTCGTACGCCGATTGCTGACAAGGTGAGCGGCGGCACTAAACACTCTTTCGGAGTACACACTTGTGGGAGGGCAACTTAGGTAGAATAAAGCCAGTTTGTGCAAGGGCCTCCAAATTGCCTCTTTTTCCTGCCAGTATACGTACGGACTGTCTGACGTGCCTACTTGGATGCGGTCACTCATATAATCCTCCACCATTCTTTCAATGGGGAGAGAATCATATGCAGTGACAGTAGACGACATGTCCGTAATCGTTGGCAGGTCCTTCAGTCCGGACCAGATGTCAGCATCAGCAGTCGCTCCAGACTGCCCTGCATCACCGCCAGCGGGTGGGCTCGGAATTCTGAGCCTTTTCCTCGCACCCCCAGTTGCGGGAGAATGTGAAGGAGGAGATGTTGACAGGTCGCGTTCCGCTTGACTTGACAATTTTCTCACCAGCAGTTCTTTGAACCCCTGCAGACTTGTGTCTGCCGGAAAGAGAGATAAAACGTAGGTTTTAAATCTAGGATCGAGCACGGTGGCCAAAATGTAGTGCTCTGATTTAGACAGATTGACCACCCGTGAATCCTTGTTAAGAGAATTAAGGGCTCCATCCACAAGTCCCACATGCCTAGCGGAATCGCTCTGTGTTAGCTCCTCATTCAATGTCTCCAGCTTCTTCTGCAAAAGCCTGATGAGGGGAATGACCTGACTCAGGCTGGCAGTGTCTGAACTGACTTCACGTGTGGCAAGTTCAAAAGGTTGCAGAACCTTGCACAACGTTGAAATCATTTTCCACTGCGCTTGAGACAGGTGCATTCCACCTCCTATATCGTGCTCAGTTGTATAGGCTTGAATGGCCTTTTGCTGCTCCTCCAACCTCTGAAGCATATAGAGGGTTGAATTCCACCTCGTTACCACTTCTTGCTTCAGATGATGGCAGGGCAGGTTCAGGCGTTTTTGGTGTTGCTCCAGTCTTCTGTACGTGGTGCCTGTACGCCGAAAGTGTCCCGCAATTCTTCTGGCCACCGACAGCATCTCTTGCACGCCCCTCTCGTTTTTTAAATAATTCTGCACCACCAAATTCAAGGTATGTGCAAAACATGGGACGTGATGGAATTTGCCCATATTTAATGCACACACAATATTGCTGGCGTTGTCCGATGCCACAAATCCACAGGAGAGTCCAATTGGGGTAAGCCATTCTGCGATGATCTTCCTCAGTTGCCGTAAGAGGTTTTTAGCTGTGTGCGTATTCTGGAAAGCGGTGATACAAAGCGTAGCCTGCCTAGGAAAGAGTTGGCGTTTGCGATATGCTGCTACTGGTGCCGCCGCTGCTGTTCTCGCGGCGGGAGTCCATACATCTACCCAGTGGGCTGTCACAGTCATATAGTCCTGAGTCTGCCCTGCTCCACTTGTCCACATGTCCGTGGTTAAGTGGACATTGGGTACAACTGCATTTTTTAGGACACTGGTGAGTCTTTTTCTGAGGTCTGTGTACATTTTCGGTATCGCCTGCCTAGAGAAATGGAACCTAGATGGTATTTGGTACCAGGGACACAGTACCTCCAACAAGTCTCTAGTTGGCTCTGCAGTAATGATGGATACCGGAACCACGTTTCTCACCGCCCAGGATGCCAAGGCCTCAGTTATCCGCTTTGCAGCAGGATGACTGCTGTGATATTTCATCTTCCTCGCAAAGGACTGTTGGACAGTCAATTGCTTGGTGGAAGTAGTAAAAGTGGTCTTACGACTTCCCCTCTGGGATGACCATCGACTCCCAGCAGCAACAACAGCAGCGCCAGCAGCAGTAGGCGTTACACGCAAGGATGCATCGGAGGAATCCCAGGCAGGAGAGGACTCGTCAGAATTGCCAGTGACATGGCCTGCAGGACTATTGGCATTCCTGGGGAAGGAGGAAATTGACACTGAGGGAGTTGGTGGGGTGGTTTGCGTGAGCTTGGTTACAAGAGGAAGGGATTTACTGGTCAGTGGACTGCTTCCGCTGTCGCCCAAAGTTTTTGAACTTGTCACTGACTTATGATGAATGCGCTGCAGGTGACGTATAAGGGAGGATGTTCCGAGGTGGTTAACGTCCTTACCCCTACTTATTACAGCTTGACAAAGGCAACACACGGCTTGACAAATGTTGTCCGCATTTCTGTTGAAATACTTCCACACTGAAGAGCTGATTTTTTTGGTATTTTCACCAGGCATGTCAATGGCCATATTCCTCCCACGGACAACAGGTGTCTCCCCGGGTGCCTGACTTAAACAAACCACCTCACCATCAGAATCCTCCTGGTCAATTTCCTCCCCAGCGCCAGCAACACCCATATCCTCCTCATCCTGGTGTACTTCAACACTGACATCTTCAATCTGACTATCAGGAACTGGACTGCGGGTGCTCCTTCCAGCACTTGCAGGGGGCGTGCAAATGGTGGAAGGCGCATGCTCTTCACGTCCAGTGTTGGGAAGGTCAGGCATCGCAACTGACACAATTGGACTCTCCTTGTGGATTTGTGATTTCGAAGAACGCACAGTTCTTTGCTGTGCTTTTGCCAGCTTAAGTCTTTTCATTTTTACAGCGAGAGGCTGAGTGCTTCCATCCTCATGTGAAGCTGAACCACTAGCCATGAACATAGGCCAGGGCCTCAGCCGTTCCTTGCCACTCCGTGTGGTAAATGGCATATTGGCAAGTTTACGCTTCTCCTCCGACGATTTTATTTTAGATTTTTGAGTCCTTTTTTTACTGATATTTGGTGTTTTGGATTTTACATGCTCTGTACTATGACATTGGGCATCGGCCTTGGCAGACGACATTGATGGCATTTCATCGTCTCGGCCATGACTAGTGGCAGCAGCTTCAGCACGAGGTGGAAGTGGATCTTGATCTTTCCCTATTTTTGGAACCTCAACATTTTTGTTCTCCATATTTTAATAGGCACAACTAAAAGGCACCTCAGGTAAACAATGGAGATGGATGGATACTAGTATACTTATGGATGACGAGCGACTGCCGACACAGAGGTAGCTACAGCCGTGGACTACCGTACTGCGTCTGCTAGTATAGACTGGATGATAATGATATAAAAAATATATATATATCACTACTGCAGGACAGGTATATATTGTATAATGACGGACCTGCTGGACACTGTCAGCACTGCAGACTCCTAAACTACTAGTATGAAGAAGATAGAAAAAAAAAACCCACCACAGGTAGGTATACAATTATGGACGAGCGACTGCCGACACAGAGGTAGCTACAGGCGTGGACTACCGTACTGCGTCTGCTAGTATAGACTGGATGATAATGATATAAAAAATATATATATATCACTACTGCAGGACAGGTATATATTGTATAATGACGGACCTGCTGGACACTGTCAGCACTGCAGACTCCTAAACTACTAGTATGAAGAAGATAGAAATATAATGAATGACGGACCTGCTGGACACTGTCAGCAGAATGCGTTTATAGAATAAAAAAAAAAAACACCACACGAGTGTTTAACTTTTTCAGGCAGACAATATACTGGTGGTCACTGGTCAGTCACACTGGCAGCAAAAGTGTGCACTGTACTCCTGCTATAACTGCTCCCCAGTCTCCCCCACAATTAAGCTGTGTGAGCAGTGAGCACTCAGCACAGTCAGATATACATATAGATGATATTATCATGCAGCACACTGAGGCTGAGCACAGATATGGTATGTGACTGTGTATCATTTTTTTTCAGGCAGAGAACGGATTATATTAAATAATAAATAAAACTGGTGGTCACTAGTATAACTATCAGCAAAACTCTGCACTCTCTGAGTACTCCTAATGCTCCAGTAAATCAAGTGTCTCACTCTCTATCTAAACGGAGAGGACGCCAGCCACGTCCTCTCCCTATCAATCTCAATGCACGTGTGAAAATGGCGGCGACGCGCGGCTCTTTATATAGAATCCGAGTCTCGCGATAGAATACGAGCCTCGCGAGAATCCGACAGCTGGATGATGACGTTCGGGCGCGCTCGGGTTAGCCGAGCAAGGCGGGAAGATCCGAGTCTGCCTCGGACCCGTGTAAAAAGCGTGAAGTTCGGGGGGGTTCGGATTCCGAGGAACCGAACCCGCTCATCTCTAGTTAGTGCCTGCGTGATAAACGCATCGCCTGCCGCAGGCCCGGCGCTACCCGCTCAGCGAAGGGATGCAGTGCAGGGAGGCGCTGGGACAGAGAGGCGCTTTCCCTGCTCTGAATCCCTTCACTGCTGCGCCGTCCTGTCCCCCTGCTGCTGCTGCTGCTGTGTCTGTCACTGTATGACAGTCACTGGCAGCAGCGCCTGCAGAATCAAAAACCTCCTGCCTCCCCTCCCCATGTGACAGCGGCTGAGTACGGGACAGAAGGGGGCGGAGCTAAACGGCCTGAAAGGGGCGGGGCTAAACGGGACATAAGGGGCGGAGCTACACTGACTAGGCTGCAGTACAGAGGGAGACTGGCTTAGGTAAGTGGTGTGTGTGTGTATGGTGAGTGTGTATGTGTGCATATGGTGGGTGGGTGTGTATGTGTGTGTATATATGTGTGAATTGTGTGTATGAGGTATGTCTGCGTACGCGCACTTTATGGACGCTAGTTCTGGGGGGGGCATTACGTATAATGACGCTACTACTGGGGGAGGCCATTACATGCAAGGACGCTACTACTACTGGGAGGGTGCATTACGTATAAGGACGCTACTACAGGGGGGGCATTACGCGTAACAACGCTACTACTGCTGGGGGGGGCATTACTTATAAGGACGCTACTAGTACTACGGGGGAATTGCATATAAGGTGGCTTGTACTGGGGGTGCATTATGTATAAGGACGCTACTACTACTCTGGGGCATTACGTATATGGACGATACTACTATTATGGGGAATTACGTATAAGGACGCTTTTACTACTGGGGGTGCACTACGTATAAGGACGCTACTACTGCTGGGGGGAGCATTACGTATAAGAACGCTACTACTACTTGGGGGCATTATATATAAGGACGCTACTATTACTCGGGGGGCATTACGTATAACAATGCTACCACTACTAGAGGGGCATTACGTATAAGGATGCTACTACTGGGGGGGCATTATGCATAAGGACGCTACTACTACAGGGGGGGGGGCATTACATGTAAAGATGCTACTACTGGGGGGGCCATTACGTATAAGGACGCTACTAGTACTGTGGGGGGGGGGCATTACGTATAAGGACGCTACTACTACTAGGGGGGAATTACGTACAAGGACGCTTCTACTACTGGGGGTGCACTACGTATAAGGACGCTTCTACTACTGGGGGGGGCATTACGTATATAAGGACGCGTCTACTACTGGGGGTGCACTACGTATAAGGACGCTTCTACTACTGGGGGGGGGGCATTACGTATATAAGGACGCGTCTACTACTGGGGGTGCACTACGTATAAGGATGCTACTACTACTCTGGGTGCATTATGTATAAGGATGCTACTACTACTGGGGGGGATTACGTATAAGGATGCTACTACTACTGGGGGGGCACTACGTATAAGGATGCTACTACTACTGGGGGGGATTACGTATAAGGATGCTACTACTACTGGGGGGGCACTACGTATAAGGATGCTACTACTACTGGGGGGCATTATGTATAAGGATGCTACTACTACTGTGAGTGCATTATGTATAAGGATGCTACTACTACTGGGGTGCATTACATATAAGGACGCTACTACTACAGGGGTGCATTACATATAAGGACGCTACTACTACGGGTGGGGCATTACGTATAAGATTAATAAGATTGTGCTACATTGTGGCGTAATTTTAAATGGGGGTACTATTGTGTGGCCATGCCCCTTAGTTGTGAGACCACACCCCTTTTCCCGGCGCACGCCAACGGAATATGGGAAGGCGCAATTTTATAGTTTGCAGGGGGGCGCCAAACACCCTAGCACCGGCCCTGGCCTGCCGCCATCATACTCAACCGGGCTCCAAAATAAGAAATAGGTTCTCTATATATGGGCAGAGAGATGGGCGCAGCGGCACAGTGGCAGAGTGTTTGGACGCAGCTGCTGTGCTAACATATGCCAATGATGCAGGAGGTGACTTGTGTAACCAGCCGCCTCCTGTCGGCATCTGTGATCCGCTGCTGCATCCGGGGACCCAGGGTCGGATCACATGCATGAACATCAGCCATGTGGGTGAGCCTCGGGTTACTCAGGATGGTCGGCCTGTTCAGGCTGAGCAGTAAATCTGCATCGGAATAGGCAGCCATTGGTCCGCAGCACTGCCAGAAAATAGGGACGACACCCAGCGATTTTCAAGAGCGCTGCTCTATGCAGCCTCCTCCCTGCCCCCAAACGGCCCCAGCCTATAAGGAATACATATGTATACCCGGCAGACGGGATGCCAGCATCCTAGCAGCGGCATCCCGCCCACCAGAAAGCCGGCAGCGGGGCGATCGCTACGGGTCCCCCTGATGCATGCGCCACACTGTGGGCACGGTGGCTTACTGCGCTCGCCACAAGATATTTTCCGTGTCGTGTTGTGGACACCCAAGAGTGAGAACAGCCCCTGTGAGCCAGTATTCTGGCTGTCGGTATTGTCGGCTGTCAGGATTCCGGTGTCGGTATCCTGACCACCAGGATCCTGACAGCCAGCAAAAGGATTGCCTTCCGCAGGCTGTGACTTTTGGTGGGTAAAACATGAAAA
The DNA here is from genome assembly GCF_028390025.1 of Pseudophryne corroboree. Classification (NCBI taxonomy): domain Eukaryota; kingdom Metazoa; phylum Chordata; class Amphibia; order Anura; family Myobatrachidae; genus Pseudophryne; species Pseudophryne corroboree. The sequence continues at coordinate 14,359,552 of NC_086444.1, read as the reverse complement.
AACACCCCAACAATTGTGTGAACCACTTGCCCCTGTCAACCCTTTTCATATAGACCATTTGGGGTCATCCTATTGACTGTACAGATTTAAAATGCAAATGTACTGAACAGTACGCGGCTTAGGGGGCACTGCGTGCGTCGATGCAGGACCCGTTCTACAACTTGCGCTGTCCTCCCACCGTTATAGTTGTACGCAATCCATCGGCCCATAGAATGTATTTATTTATTTTGTTCATGAGAAATAGGACACGTTTTATTTTAGGGTCACTCTAAGCCCAGGTGCGCGGGCTCTGCGGAAGGGACCGGCCCCAAACTAATATCTTGCCTGAGTCTTAATGCAGCAAAATGGTCTCTGGACATGACCATCGCACAGGTGTGAGGGTGACCCGTATATGGCACTTACCTTACGCCCATCTCCTGCATTCTGCAGTAATAGTGATTGCACCTGATGTACTGATAATACCTGCGTGTGGTCAGCGTCCTATGCAACTGCCACACATCCATGTCTGGACTCGGAGATGGCCGCTGTGCGGCTGCGTTTGTCTGTGGAGCTGTGCCAGCCATAACATACAAATGCTAGCTTCAGCCTTCCCCCTGTGCAGACGCAATGTGCATACCCTGAGATGCCCATTTTCTGTAGCCCCGTATAGAGTAGCACCTCCGGAGGTTCGAGGTGTGTAGGTGCAGTGTCTCCACGTGATCATGGCTTCTGCGGAAGCGGCTATGCATGTGAGAATACAGGCAGAGCCGGCCATAGGTATAGGCAAACTAGGCAATTGCCTAGGGCATTTGATATGCCTAGGGGCATCAGCAGCTTCTGCTTAAAATGATATGCGGCATGCCTATAATCTGTATGTAGCATTTAATTTGCAGATACAGCCACAGTCTCACACAGTATATAGGCATGCTGCATATCATTTTAATCAGCAGAAGCTGTTTGTGCATCCTAGTCACATAGCAATGCAAATAAGATGCATTTTCATAAAAAAGATGTGTCTTGAGGCAAGATTTATGAGGACACATCTGTATCCAAGCAGAGGCAGAGGTCACAGTGTTAGTGGCAGTGTGAGTGCTGTGTGCGGGTGGGTTGGTTGTGCAGTAGTGTTCGGAATATGTGTAAGGAGCATTATGTGTTCATGTAAAAATGCATTAATAATGTGCAACATATGTGTAAAGGGGCACTATGTGTATCATTATGTGTATAAGGCATTAATAATGTGCGGCATATGTGTAAGAGGCATTATGTGTGTCATTATGTGTTTATGGGCATTAATATAGGTTGTCATAATGTGTAAGGCGTATTATGTTTCTAAGGACATTAATAATGTGTGTCATATGTGTAAGGGGTATTACTGTGTGGAATTTTGTATAAATGCATTACTAATGTGTGGCATTATGTGTATAAGGTGCTCTACTATGTGGCATTGCATATAGAAAGGGCACTACTGTGTTGTCTAATGTGAATAAAGAGCAATAGGGTGTGGTGTAATGTGAATAAGGAGCAATTCAGTGTGATGTAATGTGAATAAGGGGCTGTACTGTGAGGAGTAACATTTATAAGGTAAAGTGATACTACTGTGGGATGTAATGTGAATTATGGACACTATCACATGATCAAATGTGAATAAAGTTGCAGTACTGTGTGGCGTAATTGGAATTGGGGTTACTATTGTGTGGCCATGGCCCTTGCCAGCAAAAACACACCCCTTTTTGGGCTGAGCACCAAATGTGTGAACTGTTCCTATTTAAAATATAGGGGGTACAAACACCAAAATAAGGACTGCTATGGGTGAGGGGTGATGGTGCTGGGAAAGAGGTGCAAGGTCAGAGGCAGAACCAGCGGTGGTGCTAGGGGGCACCAGCCAAAATCTTGCCTAGGGCATCATATTGGTTAGGGCCGGCTCTGCATACAGGCTCTTGCAGCAACACTTCCACAGCACGCCCACGTGGTGGATAATTCTGCGTTCTCTTCAGCCCGCCGCCCAGTCACTGCCCAGGAGCCCCCATCACTTGCCTCTCCAGGGCGGATTCTCACATTACTAGAAACTAGTAAGTACGTTGCTGATGCCGTATGTAACAGTGTCCAGACATGCGTCCAACTCAATCAGAATCATCCCCAATATTGGGGGCACGGCTGAGCCTCTTACACAGGGCTGGGCACAGATACTTGCACTAATCCCCCCTCTCATGGAGGTTTTGGCAAAACACTTTATTTGCATACTGTACGTACGTACGTACGTACGTACGTACGTACGTACGTACGTACATACATACATACATACATACATACTCCATGTATGTACGTACGTACGTACGTACGTACGTACGTACGTACGTACATAACCCATGTACGTACATACATAAATTACCCATGTACATACATACATAACCCATGTACATACATACATATTGAATACTGTGTACAATTCTGGGCACCTTACTACAAAAAGGATATCCTGGAGCTAGAAAAGGTTCAAAGGTGGGCGACCAAACTAATTAAGGGTATGGAGACGCTGGAATACGACGAAAGGCTTGCAAGACTAGGCATGTTTACACTGGAAAAGAGGAGATTAAGAGGCGACATGGTCAACATTTACAAATATATAAGGGGACAATATACAGATCTTGCGCAGGACCTGTTTTTGGTTAGATCAACACAGAGAACTTGTGGACACTCGCTCAGGTTAGAGGAGAGGAGATTCCGCATAATACGGCGTAAAGGCTTTTTTACGGTAAGGACGATACATGTTTGGAATTCCCTGCCTGAGGGAGTTGTAATGGCCGACTCAGTCAACACCTTTAAGAATGGGTTAGATAAATTCCTAATGGATAAGGATATCCAGGGTTACGGGGCATAGTAACGCACTATGGTAATTATAAAAAGAGGGGTAAAACGTAATGGCAGTCATCAACTTCAGTCAAAATTTTGTACAAAATAATCGTGCATAGGAGACCACAAATAGGTTGAACTTGATGGACAATTGTCTTTTTTCAACCTAAGTTACTATGTATATATAACCCGTGTACAAACATACATAACCCATGTACATACATATATATATATATATATATATATAAAACCCATGTATGTACATACATACATACATACATACATACAAACATAACCCATGTACATACATACATATATAACCCATGTACATATATAACCCATATACATACATACATACATTACCCATGTATGTACATACATACATACATACATATATAACCCATGTATGTACATACATACATACATACATAAATAACCCATGTACATACATATATAACCCATGTACATACATACATTACCCATGTATGTACAAACATACATACATACATAACCCATGTACATACATACATACATAAATACATACATACATATATAACCCATGTACATACATACATAACCTATGTACATACATATATATATATATATATATATATATATAACCCATGTACGTACGTACGTAACCCATGTATGTACATACATACATAACCCATGTACATACATATATAACACATGTACATACATTCATAACCCATATACATACATACATAACCCATGTACATAAATACATACATAACCCATGTACATACATACATACATACATACATACATACATATATAACCCATGTACATACATACATAACCCATGTACATACATACATATATAACCCACGTACGTACGTACGTACGTACGTACGTACGTACGTACGTAACCCATGTACATACATACATACATACATACATATATAACCCATGTACATACATACATACACACATACATATATAACCCATGTACATACATACACACACACACACACACACACACACACACACACACACACACACACATACATATATAACCCATGTACATACATACATACCCCATGTACATACATGCATAACCCATGTACATACATACATACATACATATATAACCTATGTACGTACGTACATAACCCATGTACATACATAACCCATGTACATATATATATATATATATATATATATATATAACCCATGTACATACATACATACATAACCCATGTACATACATACATATATAAGCCATGCATGTACATACATACATACATACATAACCCATGTATGTACATACATATATAACCCATGTACATGATACATATATAACCCATGTATGTACATACCCCATGTACATACATACATATATAACCCATGTACATACATACATAACCCATGTACGTACGTACGTACGTACGTACGTACGTACGTACGTACGTACATACATATATAACCCATGTACATAATACATATATAACCCATGTATGTACATACCCCATGTACATACATACATATATAACCCATGTACATACATACATAACCCATGTACATACATACCCCATGTACGTACGTACGTACGTACGTACGTACGTACGTACGTACGTACGTACATATATAACCCATGTATATACATACATACATACATACATAACCCATGTACATACATACATACATATATAACCCATGTACATACATACATACATACATACATACATAACCCATGTACATACATACATACATACATACATATATAACCCATGTACGTACGTACATACATACATACATACATACATACATACATACCCCATGTACATACATACATATATAACTCATATACACATACATACATAACCCATGTACATACATACATACATATATATATATATATAAACCATGTATGTACATACACACATACATACAAACATACATACAAACATAACCCATGTACATAATACATATATAACCCATATACACATACATATATAACCCATGTACATACATACATATATAACCCATATACACATACATATATAACCCATGTACATACATACAGCCAGGGGTCAACCTTAGATCAGATGCGTCGGCAATGTAATTGTGGATGCATCGGGAGGTGGCGCTACACATGCTGGGCAGCCTTGCTTTTTGCTGGGCGGCCCTGAGCATGTGCAGAGATGAACGCAGATCCGGCTGCGTATGTAGCGATCTGTATTCATCTCTGAATAGGGGGTCATACAGAGATGAATGCAGATCGCTACATACGCCAGGTACAGCCTTCATTCCCTCCACAGTGCGGCCCCGGTACCTGCAGGAGGTCCCCGCATGGGTGCTGCTCCTCCTCCTCCCTTCTTCTCCAGTTTCTTGCTGGCTCCGTTACTCCAGTGGCGCTGTAGAATGTTGTCAGTGACCCTGAGAGGGGGGAGGGAGCAGGTACTAATTACCCGGGCCTGGGACTGATGGTGGGGTGTGGCGGGGGCCCTGGTCCGCTGCACTCCCCCCCCCCCCTCCTACCTTACTGGGCAGCAGCAGCTCTCATCTTGGCAGCACATGCAGTGTGCTGTGCTGCAGTGGGGCAGAGAGGCTGCTGCTGCTGCTGAGCCTTTGTCTGTTCCTGTATGGGTGGGGGCCGGGGGGGAGTGATCCCACTGATTACCAGAGCCGGCCCTAACCAATATGATGCCCTAGGCAAGATTTTGGCTGGTGCCCCATAGCACCACAGCTGGTTCTGCCTCTGACCTTGCACCTCTTTCCCAGCACCATCACCCCTCACCCATAGCAGTCCTTATTTTGGTGTTTGTACCCCCTATATTTTAAATAGGAACCGTTCACACATTTGGTGCACATCCCAAAAAGGGGTGTGTTTTTGCTGGCAAGGGGCATGGCCACACAATAGTAACCCCAATTCCCATTACGCCACACAATACTGCAACTTTATTCACATTTGATCATGCGATAGTGTCCATAATTCATATTATATCACACAGTAGTATCACTTTACCTTATAAACGTTACTCCTCACAGTAGAGCCCCTTATTCACATTACATCACACTGAATTGCTCCTTATTCACATTACACCACACCCTATTGCTCTTTATTCACATTAGACGACACAGTAGTGCTCTTTCTATATGCAACGCCACATAGTAGAGCACCTTTTACACATAATGCCACACATTAGTAATGCATTTATACACATAATTCCACACAGTAATACCCCTTACACATATGATACACATTATTAATGTCTTTAACCCATGTACATACATACATACATACATACATACATACATACATAACCCATGTACATACATACATACATACATACATAACCCATGTACATACATAACCCATGTACATACATAACCCATGTACATACATACATATATAACCCACGTACGTACGTACGTACGTACGTACGCACATACATAACCCATGTACATACATACATACATATATAACCCATGTACATACATACATACATAACCCATGTACACACATACATACATACATACATACATACATACATAACCCATGTACATACATACATAACCCATGTACATACATAACCCATGTACATACATACATACATACCCCATGTACATACATATATAACCCATGTACATACATACATACATACATACATAACTTATGTACACACATACATACATAACCCATGTACATACATACATAACCCATGTACGTACGTACGTATATAAACCATGTACATACATACATATATAACCCATGTACATACATACATACATACATACATAAATACATACATACATAATCCATGTACATATATAACCCATGTACATACATACATATATAACCCATGTACATACATACATATATAACCCATATACATATATAACCCATGTACGTACGTACGTACGTACGTACGTACGTACCATACATACATAACCCATGCACATACATACATAACCCATGTACGTACGTACGTACGTACGTACGTACGTACGTACGTACGTACGTACGTAACCCACGTACGTACGTACGTACGTACGTACGTACGTACGTACGTACGTACGTACGTACGTACATACATACATACATAAATACATACATAATCCATGTACATATATAACCCATGTACTTACATACATATATAACCCATGTACATACATACAATCATACATATATAACCCATATACATATATAACCCATGTATGTACATACATACATACATAACCCATGTACGTACGTACGTACATAACCCATGTACATACATACATACATACATAAATACATACATACATAACCCATGTACATACATACATACATACATACATAAATACATACATAATCCATGTACCTATATAACCCATGTACTTACATACATATATAACCCATGTACATACATACAATCATACATATATAACCCATATACATATATAACCCATGTACATACATACATACATACATACATACATAACCCATGCACATACATACATAACCCATGCACATACATACATACATACATAACCCATGTACATACATTCATATATAACCCATGTACATATATACATATATCATCCATGTACATACATACATACATACATACATACATACATAACCCATGCACATACATACATAACCCATGTACATACATTCATATATAACCCATGTACATATATACATATATCATCCATGTACATACATACATACATAACCCATGTACATACATACATACATACATATATAACCCATGTACATATATACATATATCATCCATGTACATACATACATACATACATAACCCATGTACATACATACATACATACATATATAACCCATGTACACATATACATATATCATCCATGTACATACATACATACATACATACATACATAACCCATGTACATACATACATACATATATAACATACATACATACATAACCCATGTACATACATTCATATATAACCCATGTACATATATACATATATCATCCATGTACATACATACATACATACATACATAACCCATGTACATACATACATACATACATATATAACCCATGTACATATATACATATATCATCCATGTACATACATACATACATAACCCATGTACATACATACATACATACATAACCCATGTACATATATACATATATCATCCATGTACATACATACATACATACATACATACATAACCCATGTACATACATACATACATATAAAACCCATGTACATATATACATATATCATCCATGTACATACATACATACATACATACATAACCCATGTACATACATACATACATACATACATACATATATAACCCATGTACATATATACATATATCATCCATGTACATACATACATACATACATAACCCATGTACATACATTCATATATAACCCATGTACATATATACATATATCATCCATGTACATACATACATACATACATAACCCATGTACATACATATATAACCCATGTACATATATACATATATCATCCATGTACATACATACATACATAACCCATGTACATACATACATACATATATAACCCATGTACATATATACATATATCATCCATGTACATACATACATACATACATAACCCATGTACATACATACATACATACATACATACATATATAACCCATGTACATATTTACATATATCATCCATGTACATACATACATACATACATACATACATAACCCATGTACATACATACATATATAACCCATGTACATATATACATATATCATCCATGTACATACATACATACATACATACATACATAACCCATGTACATACATACATACATATATAACCCATGAACGTCCCGCATGCCGGATCTCACACACACACACACGCACACACACACACACACACTAATGTGAGTGCATCGTTAAATAGGGGGCCACTATATTTTGGCTCGCAGCGGGTTCGTGTGACGTCATGCAGCCTCAACAGCACACCCCGCAAACGGTCCAGACATACGTACGTTGTCCAGACCACGCTTCCCCAATGCAGCGTCGCCACTTCCAAAACGCTGCCCCGTCACCGCCCCCTGTCGGCTCTTAAACTGCGATCGCATGCATAAGTCTTCACACCTGTGCGCGGCTAAATAGCGGTTCCACACTTCAGCGACTCAAGCTGAATCTGCCCCTAAATCACGGAACAGCGCATTGCAGAGCAAATCTATTAAGTCAGACTTCTGCCTGGATTCCTTCCTCTGATGATAATTGCTGCGATGATATTTATGTTTAATTAGACTCGTCATTTACTTGATTTCATTTTCAAGTGCGGATAAATTCCAAACACCGGCGCAACCTTTTATTCTGAGCTGCGAGCGTTGTTTGTCATATCAGGCTTCCTGTGCTGTGGCGACAGAGGGGCTGCATAGCTGGATCCCGCTGAGTGCGCCAAGTCGCCCCCCCCCTGTGAGAGAGGATGCGCCCTGGAAGAGAGGTGTTAGCGTCTGATACATTATAGGGCAGGAGATTAGTAATAGGGCGTTATATTATATTATACATTGTATTACCTACTTGTCTGCACCAAATTACGTTTCATGTACCAATTATGGGGCGTTTCCATGCAAATAATTTTTCGGCAGAATGCATTAAGAGTGTTCAGCCAGAACAGCGACTGCAAAACCGGTTGTTCCGGCGATGTCCCGATGACTTACAACCCCCAGCTTCTTGTCAGATTGCCCATTGCGTATGTATGGATCGCCATTTGGCCCTGTGCAGTGTAGATCTGGACCTTTGTGGACAGGATGGAACAGGCGTAGAGGTAATTATTAAAAATATATTATATATAATATTGCAGGAAGCATTGTATTGTGTGTTCTGTGGCGCTGGTGATATTATATAATGAAATGCTGATGATTAAGATTATGGCCATGATACATAGGGCGTGATTCTGAGTCACACACAGGATCTTGGAAATGGCCTACAAACTCCTCCCCTTGGGTAGATCCCTGCAGCGGAATGTGCAAGGACCGAGACACCCACTGTCAGTCCCCGTACACGCTGTAAAACCGGTTGGTGCATCCTTATACGGCACCATCGGTTGCACCATGGAATCTTATGTCGGCTATGTGGCACTTGCATTGTCGCCGTCTAACCGCGGCCTTCTGCGATTGCGGCTGTTGATCTCCACCCAGGAACGGCCATCACTTTTCTGATACCGCCCTGACCCACTCACCACAGCACCTTTGTGCGTACACTGTGTAACGCATGCGCCGTAGGGGTCCAGATCCCTCCCCCTGGAAACTTTGCATAAAGAAGCCCGTAGACTTCTATAGCTAAAGCGACCTGATGATGGGGTGCAATCCAGAGAGTTCTGCCCCATAGAATTCTATATGTGATAGCTGCTGTGGACCCTGTTTATACATACAGACAGGGGTGTCGGAACGTATTTTGGTTGGGGGTGGGGGCCAAGCTAGAATCTCAGTTTGGCGACCCTACCTCGAGGAGTACTATGGAAGAGGCTAGGAGTCATCAGCCGCAGGAGATGGAAAGAGGCGGTACGGTGGGAGGAGAAGAGGTGGCCAGCAATGGTACCAGGGTCGGCTCGAGCCTAATTTTTTTGGTATGCGAGTATATATTTTGGCGCCCCTTAGTGGTTAGTGGAATCTATAGAGCCGCTTATACACATCACACCACAGAAGAGCAGCTTTTACGTCTCACCCCAGTAGAGCAGCTTATACGCGTTACATCACAGTAGATCCGATTATACGCATTACACCACAGTAGATCCGATTATACGCGTTACACTACAGTGGAGCCGCTTATACGCGTTACATCACAGAAGAGCCGCTTATACGCGTTACACCACAGAAGAGCCGCTTATACACGTTACACCGCAGAGGAGACGCTTAAACACGTTACACCGCAGAGGAGACGCTTCCACACGTTACACCGCAGAGGAGACGCTTACACGCGTTACACCGCAGAGGAGTCACTTACACACGCTACACCGCAGAGGAGACGCTTCAACACGTTACACCGCAGAGGAGTCACTTACACACGTTACACCGCAGAAGAGCCACTTCTACACGTTACACCGCAGAGGAGACGCTTCCACACGTTACACCGCAGAGGAGACGCTTCCACACGTTACACCGCAGAGGAGACGCTTCCACACGTTACACCGCAAAGGAGACACTTACACACGTTACACCGCAGAGGAGACACTTACACACATTACACCGCAGAGGAGACGCTTCCACACGTTACACCGCAGACGAGACGCGTCGCTTCCACACGTTACACCGCAGAGGAGACGCTTCCACACGTTACACCGCAGAGGAGACGCTTCCACGCGTTACACCGCAGAGGAGACGCTTCCACACATTACACCGCAGAGGAGACGCTTCCACACGTTACACCGCAGAGGAGACGCTTCCACACGTTACACCGCAGAGGAGACACTTACACACGTTACACCGCAGAGGAGACACTTACACACATTACACCGCAGAGGAGACGCTTCCACACGTTACACCGCAGAGGAGTCGCTTCTACACGTTACACCGCAGAGGAGACGCTTCCACGCGTGACACTGCAGAGGAGACGCTTCCACGCGTTACACCGCAGAGGGAACTCTTCCACGCGTTACACCGCAGAGGAGTCGCTTATGCACGTTACACCGCAGAGGAGACGTTTAAACACGTTACACCGCAGAGGAGACGCTTCCACACGTTACACCGCAGAGGAAACGCTTCCACGCGTTACACCGCAGAGGAGTCGCTTATGCACGTTACTCCGCAGAGGAGACGTTTAAACACGTTACACCGCAGAGGAGACGCTTCCACACGTTACACCGCAGAGGAGCTGCTTATACACGTTACACCGCAGCGAGACGATTACACATGTTACGCCGCAGAGGAGACACTTCTACACGTTACACCGCAGAGGAGTCGCTTCCACACGTTACACCGCAGAGGAGTCGCTTACACACGTTACACCGCAGAGGAGACGCTTCCACGCGTTACACCGCAGAGGAGTCACTTACACACGTTACACCGCAGAGGAGACGCTTCCACACGTTATACCGCAGAGGAGACGCTTACACACGTTACATCGCAGAGGAGCCGCTTACACACGTTACACCGCAGAGGAGTCACTTCCACACGTTACACCGCAGAGGAGACGCTTCCACACGTTACGCCGCAGAGGAGTCGCTTACACACGTTACACCGCAGAGGAGTCACTTCCACACGTTACACCGCAGAGGAGTCGCTTACACACGTTACACCGCAGAGGAGCTGCTTATACACGTTACACCGCAGAGGAGACGCTTCCACACGTTACACTGCAGAGGAGCTGCTTATACACGTTACACCGCAGAGGAGACGCTTCCACACGTTACACCGCAGAGGAGACGCTTCCACACGTTACACCGCAAAGGAGACGCTTATACACGTTACACCGCAGAGGAGACGCTTCCACACGTTACACCGCAGAGGAGACGCTTCCACACGTTACACCGCAGAGGAGACGCTTCCACACGTTACACCGCAGAGGAGACACTTACACACATTACACCGCAGAGGAGACGCTTCCACACGTTACACCGCGGAGGAGTCGCTTAGACACGTTACACCGCAGAGGAGACGCTTGCACGCGTGACACCGCAGAGGAGACGCTTCCACACGTTACACCGCAGAGGAGACACTTACACACGTTACACCGCAGAGGAGACACTTACACACATTGCACCGCAGAGGAGACGCTTCCACACGTTACACCGCAGAGGAGTCGCTTCTACACGTTACACCGCAGAGGAGACGCTTCCACGCGTGACACCGCAGAGGAGACGCTTCCACGCGTTACACCGCAGAGGAGTCGCTTACACACTTTACACCGCAGAGGAAACGCTTCCACGCGTTACACCGCAGAGGAGTCGCTTACGCACGTTACACCGCAGAGGAGACGTTTAAACACGTTACACCGCAGAGGAGATGCTTCCACACGTTACACCGCAGAGGAGCTGCTTATACACGTTACACCGCAGCGAGACGATTACACATGTTACGCCGCAGAGGAGACACTTCTACACGTTACACCGCAGAGGAGTCGCTTCCACACGTTACACCGCAGAGGAGTCGCTTACACACGTTACACCGCAGAGGAGACGCTTCCACGCGTTACACCGCAGAGGAGTCACTTCCACACGTTACACCGCAGAGGAGACTCTTCCACACGTTATACCGCAGAGGAGACGCTTACACACGTTACACCGCAGAGGAGCCGCTTACACACGTTACACCGCAGAGGAGTCACTTCCACACGTTACACCGCAGAGGAGACGCTTCCACACGTTACGCCGCAGAGGAGTCGCTTACACACGTTACACCGCAGAGGAGTCACTTCCACACGTTACACCGCAGAGGAGTCGCTTACACACGTTACACCGCAGAGGAGCTGCTTATACACGTTACACCGCAGAGGAGACGCTTCCACACGTTACACTGCAGAGTAGCTGCTTATACACGTTACACCGCAGAGGAGACGCTTCCACACGTTACACCGCAGAGGAGACGCTTTCACACGTTACACCGCAGAGGAGACGCATATACACGTTACACCGCAGAGGAGACGCTTCCACACGTTACACCGCAGAGGAGACGCTTCCACACGTTACACCGCAGAGGAGCCGCTTCTACACGTTACACCGCAGAGGAGACGCTTCCACACGTTACACCGCAGAGGAGACGCTTCCACATGTTACACCGCAGAGGAGACGCTTCCACACGTTACACCGCAGAGGAGTCGCTTCTACACGTTACACCGCAGAGGAGACGCTTCCACGCGTGACACCGCAGAGGAGACGCTTCCACGCGTTACACCGCAGAGGAGTCGCTTACACACGTTACACCGCAGAGGAAACGCTTCCACGCATTACACCGCAGAGGAGTCGCTTACGCACGTTACACCGCAGAGGAGACGTTTAAACACGTTACACCGCAGAGGAGACGCTTCCACACGTTACACCGCAGAGGAGCTGCTTATACACGTTACACCGCAGCGAGACGATTACACATGTTACGCCGCAGAGGAGACACTTCTACACGTTACACCGCAGAGGAGACGCTTCCACACGTTACACCGCAGAGGAGACGCTTCCACACGTTACACCGCAAAGGAGACGCTTATACACGTTACACCGCAGAGGAGACGCTTCCACACGTTACACCGCAGAGGAGACGCTTCCACACGTTACACCGCAGAGGAGACGCTTCCACACGTTACACCGCAGAGGAGACACTTACACACATTACACCGCAGAGGAGACGCTTCCACACGTTACACCGCGGAGGAGTCGCTTAGACACGTTACACCGCAGAGGAGACGCTTGCACGCGTGACACCGCAGAGGAGACGCTTCCACACGTTACACCGCAGAGGAGACACTTACACACGTTACACCGCAGAGGAGACACTTACACACATTGCACCGCAGAGGAGACGCTTCCACACGTTACACCGCAGAGGAGTCGCTTCTACACGTTACACCGCAGAGGAGACGCTTCCACGCGTGACACCGCAGAGGAGACGCTTCCACGCGTTACACCGCAGAGGAGTCGCTTACACACTTTACACCGCAGAGGAAACGCTTCCACGCGTTACACCGCAGAGGAGTCGCTTACGCACGTTACACCGCAGAGGAGACGTTTAAACACGTTACACCGCAGAGGAGATGCTTCCACACGTTACACCGCAGAGGAGCTGCTTATACACGTTACACCGCAGCGAGACGATTACACATGTTACGCCGCAGAGGAGACACTTCTACACGTTACACCGCAGAGGAGTCGCTTCCACACGTTACACCGCAGAGGAGTCGCTTACACACGTTACACCGCAGAGGAGACGCTTCCACGCGTTACACCGCAGAGGAGTCACTTCCACACGTTACACCGCAGAGGAGACTCTTCCACACGTTATACCGCAGAGGAGACGCTTACACACGTTACACCGCAGAGGAGCCGCTTACACACGTTACACCGCAGAGGAGTCACTTCCACACGTTACACCGCAGAGGAGACGCTTCCACACGTTACGCCGCAGAGGAGTCGCTTACACACGTTACACCGCAGAGGAGTCACTTCCACACGTTACACCGCAGAGGAGTCGCTTACACACGTTACACCGCAGAGGAGCTGCTTATACACGTTACACCGCAGAGGAGACGCTTCCACACGTTACACTGCAGAGTAGCTGCTTATACACGTTACACCGCAGAGGAGACGCTTCCACACGTTACACCGCAGAGGAGACGCTTTCACACGTTACACCGCAGAGGAGACGCATATACACGTTACACCGCAGAGGAGACGCTTCCACACGTTACACCGCAGAGGAGACGCTTCCACACGTTACACCGCAGAGGAGCCGCTTCTACACGTTACACCGCAGAGGAGACGCTTCCACACGTTACACCGCAGAGGAGACGCTTCCACATGTTACACCGCAGAGGAGACGCTTCCACACGTTACACCGCAGAGGAGTCGCTTCTACACGTTACACCGCAGAGGAGACGCTTCCACGCGTGACACCGCAGAGGAGACGCTTCCACGCGTTACACCGCAGAGGAGTCGCTTACACACGTTACACCGCAGAGGAAACGCTTCCACGCATTACACCGCAGAGGAGTCGCTTACGCACGTTACACCGCAGAGGAGACGTTTAAACACGTTACACCGCAGAGGAGACGCTTCCACACGTTACACCGCAGAGGAGCTGCTTATACACGTTACACCGCAGCGAGACGATTACACATGTTACGCCGCAGAGGAGACACTTCTACACGTTACACCGCAGAGGAGTCGCTTCCACACGTTACACCGCAGAGGAGTCGCTTACACACGTTACACCGCAGAGGAGACGCTTCCACGCGTTACACCGCAGAGGAGTCACTTACACACGTTACACCGCAGAGGAGACGCTTCCACATGTTATACCGCAGAGGAGACGCTTACACACGTTACACCGCAGAGGAGCCGCTTACACACGATACACCGCAGAGGAGTCACTTCCACACGTTACACCGCAGAGGAGACGCTTCCACACGTTACGCCGCAGAGGAGTCGCTTACACACGTTACACCGCAGAGGAGTCACTTATACACGTTACACCGCAGAGGAGTCGCTTACACACGTTACACCGCAGAGGAGCTGCTTATACACGTTACACCGCAGAGGAGACGCTTCCACACGTTACACTGCAGAGTAGCTGCTTATACACGTTACACCGCAGAGGAGACGCTTCCACACGTTACACCACAAAGGAGACGCTTCCACACGTTACACCGCAGAGGAGACGCAGATACACGTTACACCGCAGAGGAGACGCTTCCACACGTTACACCGCAGAGGAGACGCTTCCACACGTTACACCGCAGAGGAGCCGCTTCTACACGTTACACCGCAGAGGAGACGCTTCCACACGTTACACAGCAGAGGAGACGCTTCCACACGTTACACCGCAGAGAAGACGATTCCACACGTTACACCGCAGAGGAGACGCTTCCACACGTTACACCGCAGAGGAGCTGCTTATACACGTTACACCGCGGCGAGACGATTACACATGTTACGCCGCAGAGGAGACACTTCTACACGTTACACCGCAGAGGAGTCGCTTACACATGTTACACCGCAGAGGAGTCGCTTACACCACGTTACACCGCAGAGGAGACGCTTCCACACGTTACACCGCAGAGGAGTCACTTCCACGCGTTACACCGCAGAGGAGACGCTTCCACACGTTATACCGCAGAGGAGACGCTTACACACGTTACACCGCAGAGGAGACGCTTACACACGTTACACCGCAGAGGAGTCACTTACACACGTTACACCGCAGAGGAGACGCTTCCACACGTTACGCCGCAGAGGAGTCGCTTACACACGTTACACCGCAGAGGAGTCACTTCCACACGTTACACCGCAGAGGAGTCGCTTACACACATTACACCGCAGAGGAGATGCTTACACACGTTACACCGCAGAGGAGACGCTTCCACACGTTACACTGCAGAGGAGACGCTTCCACACGTTACACCGCAGAGGAGCTGCTTATACACGTTACACCACAGAGGAGACGCTTCCACACGTTACACTGCAGAGGAGCTGCTTATACACGTTACACCGCAGAGGAGACGCTTCCACATGTTACACCGCAGAGGAGACGCTTGCACATGTTACACCGCAGAGGAGACGCTTATACACGTTACACCGCACAGGAGACGCTTCCACACGTTACACCGCAGAGCAGACGTTTCCACACGTTACACCGCAGAGGAGCCGCTTCTACATGTTACACTGCAGAGGAGACACTTCCACACGTTACACCGCAGAGGAGACGCTTCCACACGTTACACCGCAGAGGAGACGCTTCCACACGTTACACCGCAGAGGAGACGCTTCCACACGTTACACCGCAGAGGAGCCACTTCTACACGTTACACCGCAGAGGAGACGCTTCCACACGTTACACCGCAGAGGAGACGCTTACACACGTTACACCGCAGAGGAGACGCTTCCACGCGTTACACCGCAGAGGAGTCACTTCCACACGTTACACCGCAGAGGAGACGCTTCCACACGTTATACCGCAGAGGAGACGCTTACACACGTTACACCGCAGAGGAGCCGCTTACACACGTTAGACCGCAGAGGAGTCACTTCCACACGTTACACCGCAGAGGAGACGCTTCCACACGTTACGCCGCAGAGGAGTCCCTTACACACGTTACACCGCAGAGGAGTCACTTCCACACGTTACACCGCAGAGGAGTCGCTTACACACGTTACACCGCAGAGGAGCTGCTTATACACGTTACACCGCAGAGGAGACGCTTCCACACGTTACACTGCAGAGGAGCTGCTTATACACGTTACACCGCATAGGAGACGCTTCCACATGTTACACCACAGAGGAGACGCTTCCACACGTTACACCGCAGAGGAGACGCATATACACGTTACACCGCAGAGTAGACGCTTCCACACGTTACACCGCAGAGGAGACGCTTCCACACGTTACACCGCAGAGGAGCCGCTTCTACACGTTACACCGCAGAGGAGACGCTTCCACACGTTACACCGCAGAGGAGACGCTTCCACACGTTACACCGCAGAGAAGACGATTCCACACGTTACACCGCAGAGGAGACGCTTCCACACGTTACACCGCAGAGGAGCTGCTTATACACGTTACACCGAGGCGAGACGATTACACATGTTACGCCGCAGAGGAGACACTTCTACACGTTACACCGCAGAGGAGTCGCTTACACACGTTACACCGCAGAGGAGTTGCTTACACCACGTTACACCGCAGAGGAGACGCTTCCACGCGTTACACCGCAGAGGAGTCACTTCCACGCGTTACACCGCAGAGGAGACGCTTCCACACGTTATACCGCAGAGGAGACGCTTACACACGTTACACCGCAGAGGAGACGCTTACACACGTTACACCGCAGAGGAGTCACTTCCACACGTTACACCGCAGAGGAGACGCTTCCGCACGTTACGCCGCAGAGGAGTCGCTTACACACGGTACACCGCAGAGGAGTCACTTCCACACGTTACACCGCAGAGGAGTCGCTTACACACATTACACCGCAGAGGAGATGCTTCCACACGTTACACCGCAGAGGAGACGCTTCCACACGTTACACTGCAAAGGAGACGCTTCCACACGTTACACCGCAGAGGAGCTGCTTATACACGTTACACCGCAGAGGAGACGCTTCCACACGTTACACTGCAGAGGAGCTGCTTATACACGTTACACCGCAGAGGAGACGCTTCCACACGTTACACCGCAGAGGAGACGCTTCCACATGTTACACCGCAGAGGAGACGCTTATACACGTTACACCACAGAGGAGACGCTTCCACACGTTACACCGCAGAGGAGACGTTTCCACACGTTACACCGCAGAGGAGCCACTTCTACACGTTACACCGCAGAGGAGACGCTTCCACACGTTACACCGCAGAGGAGACGCTTCCACACGTTACACAGCAGAGGAGACGCTTCCACACGTTACACCGCAGAGGAGACGCTTCCACACATTACACCGCAGAGGAGCCACTTCTACACGTTACACCGCAGAGGAGACGCTTCCACACGTTACACCGCAGAGGAGACGCTTCCACACGTTACACCGCAGAGGAGACGCTTCCACACGTTACACCGCAGAGGAGACGCTTCCACACGTTACACCGCAGAGGAGACGCTTCCACACGTTACACCGCAGAGGAGACGCTTCCACACGTTACACCGCAGAGGAGTCACTTCCACACGTTACACCGCAGAGGAGTCGCTTACACACATTACACCGCAGAGGAGATGCTTCCACACGTTACACCGCAGAGGAGACGCTTCCACACGTTACACTGCAAAGGAGACGCTTCCACACGTTACACCGCAGAGGAGCTGCTTATACACGTTACACCGCAGAGGAGACGCTTCCACACGTTACACTGCAGAGGAGCTGCTTATACACGTTACACCGCAGAGGAGACGCTTCCACACGTTACACCGCAGAGGAGACGCTTCCACATGTTACACCGCAGAGGAGACGCTTATACACGTTACACCGCAGAGGAGACGCTTCCACACGTTACACCGCAGAGGAGACGTTTCCACACGTTACACCGCAGAGGAGCCACTTCTACACGTTACACCGCAGAGGAGACGCTTCCACACGTTACACCGCAGAGGAGACGCTTCCACACGTTACACAGCAGAGGAGACGCTTCCACACGTTACACCGCAGAGGAGACGCTTCCACACATTACACCGCAGAGGAGCCTCTTCTACACGTTACACCGCAGAGGAGACGCTTCCACACGTTACACCGCAGAGGAGATGCTTCCACACGTTACACCGCAGAGGAGACGCTTCCACACGTTACACCGCAGAGGAGACGCTTCCACACGTTACACCGCAGAGGAGACGCTTCCACACGTTACACCGCAGAGGAGACGCTTCCACGCGTTACACCGCAGAGGAGACGCTTCCACGCGTTACACCGCAGAGGAGACGCTTCCACGCGTAACACCGCAGAGGAGACGCTTCCACGCGTTACACCGCAGAGGAGTCGCTTACACACGTTACACCGCAGAGGAAACGCTTCCACGCGTTACACCGCAGAGGAGTCGCTTACGCACGTTACACCGCAGAGGAGACGCTTCCACACGTTACACCGCAGAGGAGCTGCTTATACACGTTACACCGCAGCGAGACGATTACACATGTTACGCCGCAGAGGAGACACTTCTACACGTTACACCGCAGAGGAGTCGCTTCCACACGTTACACTGCAGAGGAGTCGCTTACACACGTTACACCGCAGAGGAGACGCTTCCACGCGTTACACCGCAGAGGAGTCACTTCCACACGTTACACCGCAGAGGAGACGCTTCCACACGTTATACCGCAGAGGAGACGCTTACACATGTTACACCGCAGAGGAGCCGCTTACACACGTTACACCGCAGAGGAGTCACTTCCACACGTTACAACGCAGAGGAGACGCTTCCACACGTTACGCCGCAGAGGAGTCGCTTACACACGTTACACCGCAGAGGAGTCACTTCCACATGTTACACCGCAGAGGAGTCGCTTACACACGTTACACCGCAGAGGAGCTGCTTATACACGTTACACCGCAGAGGAGACGCTTCCACACGTTACACTGCAGAGGAGCTGCTTATACACGTTACACCGCAGAGGAGATGCTTCCACACGTTACACCGCAGAGGAGACGCTTCCACACGTTACACCGCAGAGGAGACGCTTATACACGTTACACCGCAGAGGAGACGCTTCCACACGTTACACCGCAGAGGAGACGCTTCCACACGTTACACCGCAGAGGAGCCGCTTCTACACGTTACACCGCAGAGGAGACGCTTCCACACGTTACACCGCAGAGGAGACGCTTCCACACGTTACACCACAGAGAAGACGATTCCACACGTTACACCGCAGAGGAGACGCTTCCACACGTTACACCGCAGAGGAGCTGCTTATACACGTTACACCGTGGCGAGACGATTACACATGTTACGCCGCAGAGGAGACACTTCTACACGTTACACCGCAGAGGAGTCGCTTACACACGTTACACCGCAGAGGAGTCGCTTACACCACGTTACACCGCAGAGGAGACGCTTCCACGCGTTACACCGCAGAGGAGTCACTTCCACGCGTTACACCGTAGAGGAGACGCTTCCACACGTTATACCGCAGAGGAGACGCTTACACACGTTACACCGCAGAGGAGACGCTTACACACGTTACACCGCAGAGGAGTCACTTCCACACGTTACACCGCAGAGGAGACGCTTCCACACGTTACGCCGCAGAGGAGTCGCTTACACACGTTACACCGCAGAGGAGTCACTTCCACACGTTACACCGCAGAGGAGTCGCTTACACTCTTTACACCGCAGATGAGATGCTTACACACGTTACACCGCAGAGGAGACGCTTCCACACGTTACACTGCAGAGGAGACGCTTCCACACGTTACACCGCAGAGGAGCTGCTTATACACGATACACCGCAGAGGAGACGCTTCCACACGTTACACTGCAGAGGAGCTGCTTATACATGTTACACCGCAGAGGAGACGCTTCCACACGTTACACCGCAGAGGAGACGCTTCCACATGTTACACCGCAGAGGAGACGCTTATACACGTTACACCGCAGAGGAGACGCTTCCACACGTTACACCGCTGAGGAGATGCTTCCACACATTACACCGCAGAGGAGCCGCTTCTACGCGGTACACCGCAGAGGAGACGCTTCCACACGTTACACCGCAGAGGAGACGCTTCCACACGTTACACCGCAGAGGAGACGCTTCCACACGTTACACCGCAGAGGAGACGCTTCCACACGTTACACCGCAGAGGAGACGCTTGCACACGTTACACCGCAGAGGAGCCACTTCTACACGTTACACCGCAGAGGAGACGCTTCCACACGTTACACCGCAGAGGAGACGCTTCCACACGTTACACCGCAGAGGAGACGCTTCCACACGTTACACCGCAGAGGAGACGCTTCCACACGTTACACCGCAGAGGAGACGCTTCCACACGTTACACCGCAGAGGAGACGCTTCCACACGTTACGCCGTAGAGGAGTCGCTTACACACGTTACACCGCAGAGGAGTCACTTACACACGTTACACCGCAGAGGAGACGCTTCCACACGTTACACCGCAGAGGAGTCACTTACACACGTTACACCGCAGAGGAGATGATTATACACGTTACACCGCAGAGGAGACGCTTCCACACGTTACACCGCAGAGGAGACGCTTCCACACGTTACACCGCAGAGAAGACGATTCCACACGTTACACCGCAGAGGAGACGCTTCCACACGTTACACCGCAGAGGAGCTGCTTATACACGTTACACCGCGGCGAGACGATTACACATGTTACGCCGCAGAGGAGCCACTTCTACACGTTACACCGCAGAGGAGACGCTTCCACACGTTACACCGCAGAGGAGACGCTTCCACACGTTACACAGCAGAGGAGACGCTTCCACACGTTACACCGCAGAGGAGACGCTTCCACACATTACACCGCAGAGGAGCCACTTCTACACGTTACACCGCAGAGGAGACGCTTCCACACGTTACTCCGCAGAGGAGACGCTTCCACACGTTACACCGCAGAGGAGACGCTTCCACACGTTACACCGCAGAGGAGACGCTTCCACACGTTACACCGCAGAGGAGACGCTTCCACACGTTACACCGCAGAGGAGACGCTTCCACACGTTACACCGCAGAGGAGTCACTTCCACACGTTACACCGCAGAGGAGTCGCTTACACACATTACACCGCAGAGGAGATGCTTCCACACGTTACACCGCAGAGGAGACGCTTCCACACGTTACACTGCAAAGGAGACGCTTCCACACGTTACACCGCAGAGGAGCTGCTTATACACGTTACACCGCAGAGGAGACGCTTCCACACGTTACACTGCAGAGGAGCTGCTTATACACGTTACACCGCAGAGGAGACGCTTCCACACGTTACACCGCAGAGGAGACGCTTCCACATGTTACACCGCAGAGGAGACGCTTATACACGTTACACCGCAGAGGAGACGCTTCCACACGTTACACCGCAGAGGAGACGTTTCCACACGTTACACCGCAGAGGAGCCACTTCTACACGTTACACCGCAGAGGAGTCGCTTCCACACGTTACACCGCAGAGGAGACGCTTCCACACGTTACACAGCAGAGGAGACGCTTCCACACGTTACACCGCAGAGGAGACGCTTCCACACATTACACCGCAGAGGAGCCACTTCTACACGTTACACCGCAGAGGAGATGCTTCCACACGTTACACCGCAGAGGAGACGCTTCCACACGTTACACCGCAGAGGAGACGCTTCCACACGTTACACCGCAGAGGAGACGCTTCCACACGTTACACCGCAGAGGAGACGCTTCCACACGTTACACCGCAGAGGAGACGCTTCCACGCGTTACACCGCAGAGGAGACGCTTCCACGCGTTACACCGCAGAGGAGTCGCTTACACACGTTACACCGCAGAGGAAACGCTTCCACGCGTTACACCGCAGAGGAGTCGCTTACGCACGTTACACCGCAGAGGAGACGCTTCCACACGTTACACCGCAGAGGAGCTGCTTATACACGTTACACCGCAGCGAGACGATTACACATGTTACGCCGCAGAGGAGACACTTCTACACGTTACACCGCAGAGGAGTCGCTTCCACACGTTACACTGCAGAGGAGTCGCTTACACACGTTACACCGCAGAGGAGACGCTTCCACGCGTTACACCGCAGAGGAGTCACTTCCACACGTTACACCGCAGAGGAGACGCTTCCACACGTTATACCGCAGAGGAGACGCTTACACATGTTACACCGCAGAGGAGCCGCTTACACACGTTACACCGCAGAGGAGTCACTTCCACACGTTACAACGCAGAGGAGACGCTTCCACACGTTACGCCGCAGAGGAGTCGCTTACACACGTTACACCGCAGAGGAGTCACTTCCACATGTTACACCGCAGAGGAGTCGCTTACACACGTTACACCGCAGAGGAGCTGCTTATACACGTTACACCGCAGAGGAGACGCTTCCACACGTTACACTGCAGAGGAGCTGCTTATACACGTTACACCGCAGAGGAGATGCTTCCACACGTTACACCGCAGAGGAGACGCTTCCACACGTTACACCGCAGAGGAGACGCTTATACACGTTACACCGCAGAGGAGACACTTCCACACGTTACACCGCAGAGGAGACGCTTCCACACGTTACACCGCAGAGGAGCCGCTTCTACACGTTACACCGCAGAGGAGACGCTTCCACACGTTACACCGCAGAGGAGACGCTTCCACACGTTACACCACAGAGAAGACGATTCCACACGTTACACCGCAGAGGAGACGCTTCCACACGTTACACCGCAGAGGAGCTGCTTATACACGTTACACCGTGGCGAGACGATTACACATGTTACGCCGCAGAGGAGACACTTCTACACGTTACACCGCAGAGGAGTCGCTTACACACGTTACACCGCAGAGGAGTCGCTTACACCACGTTACACCGCAGAGGAGACGCTTCCACGCGTTACACCGCAGAGGAGTCACTTCCACGCGTTACACCGTAGAGGAGACGCTTCCACACGTTATACCGCAGAGGAGACGCTTACACACGTTACACCGCAGAGGAGACGCTTACACACGTTACACCGCAGAGGAGTCACTTCCACACGTTACACCGCAGAGGAGACGCTTCCACACGTTACACCGCAGAGGAGACGCTTCCACACGTTACACCGCAGAGGAGTCACTTACACACGTTACACCGCAGAGGAGATGATTATACACGTTACACCGCAGAGGAGACGCTTCCACACGTTACACCGCAGAGGAGACGCTTCCACACGTTACACCGCAGAGAAGACGATTCCACACGTTACACCGCAGAGGAGACGCTTCCACACGTTACACCGCAGAGGAGCTGCTTATACACGTTACACCGCGGCGAGACGATTACACATGTTACGCCGCAGAGGAGACACTTCTACACGTTACACCGCAGAGGAGACGCTTCCACACGTTACACCGCAGAGGAGACGTTTCCACACGTTACACCGCAGAGGAGCCACTTCTACACGTTACACCGCAGAGGAGACGCTTCCACACGTTACACCGCAGAGGAGACGCTTCCACACGTTACACAGCAGAGGAGACGCTTCCACACGTTACACCGCAGAGGAGACGCTTCCACACGTTACACCGCAGAGGAGACGCTTCCACACGTTACACCGCAGAGGAGTCACTTCCACACGTTACACCGCAGAGGAGACGCTTCCACACGTTACACCGCAGAGGAGTCACTTCCACACGTTACACCGCAGAGGAGTCGCTTACACACATTACACCGCAGAGGAGATGCTTCCACACGTTACACCGCAGAGGAGACGCTTCCACACGTTACACCGCAGAGGAGACGCTTCCACACGTTACACCGCAGAGAAGACGATTCCACACGTTACACCGCAGAGGAGACGCTTCCACACGTTACACCGCAGAGGAGCTGCTTATACACGTTACACCGCGGCGAGACGATTACACATGTTACGCCGCAGAGGAGACACTTCTACACGTTACACCGCAGAGGAGACGCTTCCACACGTTACACCGCAGGGGAGACGTTTCCACACGTTACACCGCAGAGGAGCCACTTCTACACGTTACACCGCAGAGGAGACGCTTCCACACGTTACACCGCAGAGGAGACGCTTCCACACGTTACACAGCAGAGGAGACGCTTCCACACGTTACACCGCAGAGGAGACGCTTCCACACATTACACCGCAGAGGAGCCACTTCTACACGTTACACCGCAGAGGAGACGCTTCCACACGTTACTCCGCAGAGGAGACGCTTCCACACGTTACACCGCAGAGGAGACGCTTCCACACGTTACACCGCAGAGGAGACGCTTCCACACGTTACACCGCAGAGGAGACGCTTCCACACGTTACACCGCAGAGGAGACGCTTCCACACGTTACACCGCAGAGGAGTCACTTCCACACGTTACACCGCAGAGGAGTCGCTTACACACATTACACCGCAGAGGAGATGCTTCCACACGTTACACCGCAGAGGAGACGCTTCCACACGTTACACTGCAAAGGAGACGCTTCCACACGTTACACCGCAGAGGAGCTGCTTATACACGTTACACCGCAGAGGAGACGCTTCCACACGTTACACTGCAGAGGAGCTGCTTATACACGTTACACCGCAGAGGAGACGCTTCCACACGTTACACCGCAGAGGAGACGCTTCCACATGTTACACCGCAGAGGAGACGCTTATACACGTTACACCGCAGAGGAGACGCTTCCACACGTTACACCGCAGAGGAGACGTTTCCACACGTTACACCGCAGAGGAGCCACTTCTACACGTTACACCGCAGAGGAGTCGCTTCCACACGTTACACCGCAGAGGAGACGCTTCCACACGTTACACAGCAGAGGAGACGCTTCCACACGTTACACCGCAGAGGAGACGCTTCCACACATTACACCGCAGAGGAGCCACTTCTACACGTTACACCGCAGAGGAGACGCTTCCACACGTTACACCGCAGAGGAGACGCTTCCACACGTTACACCGCAGAGGAGACGCTTCCACACGTTACACCGCAGAGGAGACGCTTCCACACGTTACACCGCAGAGGAGACGCTTCCACACGTTACACCGCAGAGGAGACGCTTCCACGCGTTACACCGCAGAGGAGACGCTTCCACGCGTTACACCGCAGAGGAGTCGCTTACACACGTTACACCGCAGAGGAAACGCTTCCACGCGTTACACCGCAGAGGAGTCGCTTACGCACGTTACACCGCAGAGGAGACGCTTCCACACGTTACACCGCAGAGGAGCTGCTTATACACGTTACACCGCAGCGAGACGATTACACATGTTACGCCGCAGAGGAGACACTTCTACACGTTACACCGCAGAGGAGTCGCTTCCACACGTTACACTGCAGAGGAGTCGCTTACACACGTTACACCGCAGAGGAGACGCTTCCACGCGTTACACCGCAGAGGAGTCACTTCCACACGTTACACCGCAGAGGAGACGCTTCCACACGTTATACCGCAGAGGAGACGCTTACACATGTTACACCGCAGAGGAGCCGCTTACACACGTTACACCGCAGAGGAGTCACTTCCACACGTTACAACGCAGAGGAGACGCTTCCACACGTTACGCCGCAGAGGAGTCGCTTACACACGTTACACCGCAGAGGAGTCACTTCCACATGTTACACCGCAGAGGAGTCGCTTACACACGTTACACCGCAGAGGAGCTGCTTATACACGTTACACCGCAGAGGAGACGCTTCCACACGTTACACTGCAGAGGAGCTGCTTATACACGTTACACCGCAGAGGAGATGCTTCCACACGTTACACCGCAGAGGAGACGCTTCCACACGTTACACCGCAGAGGAGACGCTTATACACGTTACACCGCAGAGGAGACACTTCCACACGTTACACCGCAGAGGAGACGCTTCCACACGTTACACCGCAGAGGAGCCGCTTCTACACGTTACACCGCAGAGGAGACGCTTCCACACGTTACACCGCAGAGGAGACGCTTCCACACGTTACACCACAGAGAAGACGATTCCACACGTTACACCGCAGAGGAGACGCTTCCACACGTTACACCGCAGAGGAGCTGCTTATACACGTTACACCGTGGCGAGACGATTACACATGTTACGCCGCAGAGGAGACACTTCTACACGTTACACCGCAGAGGAGTCGCTTACACACGTTACACCGCAGAGGAGTCGCTTACACCACGTTACACCGCAGAGGAGACGCTTCCACGCGTTACACCGCAGAGGAGTCACTTCCACGCGTTACACCGTAGAGGAGACGCTTCCACACGTTATACCGCAGAGGAGACGCTTACACACGTTACACCGCAGAGGAGACGCTTACACACGTTACACCGCAGAGGAGTCACTTCCACACGTTACACCGCAGAGGAGACGCTTCCACACGTTACACCGCAGAGGAGACGCTTCCACACGTTACACCGCAGAGGAGTCACTTACACACGTTACACCGCAGAGGAGATGATTATACACGTTACACCGCAGAGGAGACGCTTCCACACGTTACACCGCAGAGGAGACGCTTCCACACGTTACACCGCAGAGAAGACGATTCCACACGTTACACCGCAGAGGAGACGCTTCCACACGTTACACCGCAGAGGAGCTGCTTATACACGTTACACCGCGGCGAGACGATTACACATGTTACGCCGCAGAGGAGACACTTCTACACGTTACACCGCAGAGGAGACGCTTCCACACGTTACACCGCAGAGGAGACGTTTCCACACGTTACACCGCAGAGGAGCCACTTCTACACGTTACACCGCAGAGGAGACGCTTCCACACGTTACACCGCAGAGGAGACGCTTCCACACGTTACACAGCAGAGGAGACGCTTCCACACGTTACACCGCAGAGGAGACGCTTCCACACATTACACCGCAGAGGAGCCACTTCTACACGTTACACCGCAGAGGAGACGCTTCCACACGTTACTCCGCAGAGGAGACGCTTCCACACGTTACACCGCAGAGGAGACGCTTCCACACGTTACACCGCAGAGGAGACGCTTCCACACGTTACACCGCAGAGGAGACGCTTCCACACGTTACACCGCAGAGGAGACGCTTCCACACGTTACACCGCAGAGGAGTCACTTCCACACGTTACACCGCAGAGGAGTCGCTTACACACATTACACCGCAGAGGAGATGCTTCCACACGTTACACCGCAGAGGAGACGCTTCCACACGTTACACTGCAAAGGAGACGCTTCCACACGTTACACCGCAGAGGAGCTGCTTATACATGTTACACCGCAGAGGAGACGCTTCCACACGTTACACTGCAGAGGAGCTGCTTATACACGTTACACCGCAGAGGAGACGCTTCCACACGTTACACCGCAGAGGAGACGCTTCCACATGTTACACCGCAGAGGAGACGCTTATACACGTTACACCGCAGAGGAGACGCTTCCACCCGTTACACCGCAGAGGAGACGTTTCCACACGTTACACCGCAGAGGAGCCACTTCTACACGTTACACCGCAGAGGAGTCGCTTCCACACGTTACACCGCAGAGGAGACGCTTCCACACGTTACACAGCAGAGGAGACGCTTCCACACGTTACACAGCAGAGGAGACGCTTCCACACGTTACACCGCAGAGGAGACGCTTCCACACATTACACCGCAGAGGAGCCACTTCTACACGTTACACCGCAGAGGAGACGCTTCCACACGTTACTCCGCAGAGGAGACGCTTCCACACGTTACACCGCAGAGGAGACGCTTCTACACGTTACACCGCAGAGGAGACGCTTCCACACGTTACACCGCAGAGGAGACGCTTCCACACGTTACACCGCAGAGGAGACGCTTCCACACGTTACACCGCAGAGGAGTCACTTCCACACGTTACACCGCAGAGGAGTCGCTTACACACATTACACCGCAGAGGAGATGCTTCCACACGTTACACCGCAGAGGAGACGCTTCCACACGTTACACTGCAAAGGAGACGCTTCCACACGTTACACCGCAGAGGAGCTGCTTATACATGTTACACCGCAGAGGAGACGCTTCCACACGTTACACTGCAGAGGAGCTGCTTATACACGTTACACCGCAGAGGAGACGCTTCCACACGTTACACCGCAGAGGAGACGCTTCCACATGTTACACCGCAGAGGAGACGCTTATACACGTTACACCGCAGAGGAGACGCTTCCACACGTTACACCGCAGAGGAGACGTTTCCACACGTTACACCGCAGAGGAGCCACTTCTACACGTTACACCGCAGAGGAGTCGCTTCCACACGTTACACCGCAGAGGAGACGCTTCCACACGTTACACAGCAGAGGAGACGCTTCCACACGTTACACCGCAGAGGAGACGCTTCCACACATTACACCGCAGAGGAGCAACTTCTACACGTTACACCGCAGAGGAGACGCTTCCACACGTTACACCGCAGAGGAGACGCTTCCACACGTTACACCGCAGAGGAGACGCTTCCACACGTTACACCGCAGAGGAGACGCTTCCACACGTTACACCGCAGAGGAGACGCTTCCACACGTTACACCGCAGAGGAGACGCTTCCACGCGTTACACCGCAGAGGAGACGCTTCCACGCGTTACACCGCAGAGGAGTCGCTTACACACGTTACACCGCAGAGGAAACGCTTCCACGCGTTACACCGCAGAGGAGTCGCTTACGCACGTTACACCGCAGAGGAGACGCTTCCACACGTTACACCGCAGAGGAGCTGCTTATACACGTTACACCGCGGCGAGACGATTACACATGTTACGCCGCAGAGGAGACACTTCTACACGTTACACCGCAGAGGAGACGCTTCCACACGTTACACCGCAGAGGAGACGTTTCCACACGTTACACCGCAGAGGAGCCACTTCTACACGTTACACCGCAGAGGAGACGCTTCCACACGTTACACCGCAGAGGAGACGCTTCCACACGTTACACAGCAGAGGAGACGCTTCCACACGTTACACCGCAGAGGAGACGCTTCCACACATTACACCGCAGAGGAGCCACTTCTACACGTTACACCGCAGAGGAGACGCTTCCACACGTTACTCCGCAGAGGAGACGCTTCCACACGTTACACCGCAGAGGAGACGCTTCCACACGTTACACCGCAGAGGAGACGCTTCCACACGTTACACCGCAGAGGAGACGCTTCCACACGTTACACCGCAGAGGAGACGCTTCCACACGTTACACCGCAGAGGAGTCACTTCCACACGTTACACCGCAGAGGAGTCGCTTACACACATTACACCGCAGAGGAGATGCTTCCACACGTTACACCGCAGAGGAGACGCTTCCACACGTTACACTGCAAAGGAGACGCTTCCACACGTTACACCGCAGAGGAGCTGCTTATACATGTTACACCGCAGAGGAGACGCTTCCACACGTTACACTGCAGAGGAGCTGCTTATACACGTTACACCGCAGAGGAGACGCTTCCACACGTTACACCGCAGAGGAGACGCTTCCACATGTTACACCGCAGAGGAGACGCTTATACACGTTACACCGCAGAGGAGACGCTTCCACACGTTACACCGCAGAGGAGACGTTTCCACACGTTACACCGCAGAGGAGCCACTTCTACACGTTACACCGCAGAGGAGTCGCTTCCACACGTTACACCGCAGAGGAGACGCTTCCACACGTTACACAGCAGAGGAGACGCTTCCACACGTTACACCGCAGAGGAGACGCTTCCACACATTACACCGCAGAGGAGCCACTTCTACACGTTACACCGCAGAGGAGACGCTTCCACACGTTACACCGCAGAGGAGACGCTTCCACACGTTACACCGCAGAGGAGACGCTTCCACACGTTACACCGCAGAGGAGACGCTTCCACACGTTACACCGCAGAGGAGACGCTTCCACACGTTACACCGCAGAGGAGACGCTTCCACACGTTACACCGCAGAGGAGACGCTTCCACGCGTTACACCGCAGAGGAGACGCTTCCACGCGTTACACCGCAGAGGAGTCGCTTACACACGTTACACCGCAGAGGAAACGCTTCCACGCGTTACACCGCAGAGGAGTCGCTTACGCACGTTACACCGCAGAGGAGACGCTTCCACACGTTACACCGCAGAGGAGCTGCTTATACACGTTACACCGCAGCGAGACGATTACACATGTTACGCCGCAGAGGAGACACTTCTACACGTTACACCGCAGAGGAGTCGCTTCCACACGTTACACTGCAGAGGAGTCGCTTACACACGTTACACCGCAGAGGAGACGCTTCCACGCGTTACACCGCAGAGGAGTCACTTCCACACGTTACACCGCAGAGGAGACGCTTCCACACGTTATACCGCAGAGGAGACGCTTACACATGTTACACCGCAGAGGAGCCGCTTACACACGTTACACCGCAGAGGAGTCACTTCCACACGTTACAACGCAGAGGAGACGCTTCCACACGTTACGCCGCAGAGGAGTCGCTTACACACGTTACACCGCAGAGGAGTCACTTCCACATGTTACACCGCAGAGGAGTCGCTTACACACGTTACACCGCAGAGGAGCTGCTTATACACGTTACACCGCAGAGGAGACGCTTCCACACGTTACACTGCAGAGGAGCTGCTTATACACGTTACACCGCAGAGGAGATGCTTCCACACGTTACACCGCAGAGGAGACGCTTCCACACGTTACACCGCAGAGGAGACGCTTATACACGTTACACCGCAGAGGAGACACTTCCACACGTTACACCGCAGAGGAGACGCTTCCACACGTTACACCGCAGAGGAGCCGCTTCTACACGTTACACCGCAGAGGAGACGCTTCCACACGTTACACCGCAGAGGAGACGCTTCCACACGTTACACCACAGAGAAGACGATTCCACACGTTACACCGCAGAGGAGACGCTTCCACACGTTACACCGCAGAGGAGCTGCTTATACACGTTACACCGTGGCGAGACGATTACACATGTTACGCCGCAGAGGAGACACTTCTACACGTTACACCGCAGAGGAGTCGCTTACACACGTTACACCGCAGAGGAGTCGCTTACACCACGTTACACCGCAGAGGAGACGCTTCCACGCGTTACACCGCAGAGGAGTCACTTCCACGCGTTACACCGTAGAGGAGACGCTTCCACACGTTATACCGCAGAGGAGACGCTTACACACGTTACACCGCAGAGGAGACGCTTACACACGTTACACCGCAGAGGAGTCACTTCCACACGTTACACCGCAGAGGAGACGCTTCCACACGTTACGCCGCAGAGGAGTCGCTTACACACGTTACACCGCAGAGGAGTCACTTCCACACGTTACACCGCAGAGGAGTCGCTTACACTCTTTACACCGCAGATGAGATGCTTACACACGTTACACCGCAGAGGAGACGCTTCCACACGTTACACTGCAGAGGAGACGCTTCCACACGTTACACCGCAGAGGAGCTGCTTATACACGATACACCGCAGAGGAGACGCTTCCACACGTTACACTGCAGAGGAGCTGCTTATACATGTTACACCGCAGAGGAGACGCTTCCACACGTTACACCGCAGAGGAGACGCTTCCACATGTTACACCGCAGAGGAGACGCTTATACACGTTACACCGCAGAGGAGACGCTTCCACACGTTACACCGCTGAGGAGATGCTTCCACACATTACACCGCAGAGGAGCCGCTTCTACGCGGTACACCGCAGAGGAGACGCTACCACACGTTACACCGCAGAGAAGACGCTTCCACACGTTACACCGCAGAGGAGACGCTTCCACACGTTACACCGCAGAGGAGACGCTTCCACACGTTACACCGCAGAGGAGACGCTTCCACACGTTACACCGCAGAGGAGACGCTTGCACACGTTACACCGCAGAGGAGCCACTTCTACACGTTACACCGCAGAGGAGACGCTTCCACACGTTACACCGCAGAGGAGACGCTTCCACACGTTACACCGCAGAGGAGACGCTTCCACACGTTACACCGCAGAGGAGACGCTTCCACACGTTACACCGCAGAGGAGACGCTTCCACACGTTACAACGCAGAGGAGACGCTTCCACACGTTACACCGCAGAGGGGGACGCTTCCACACGTTACACCGCAGAGGAGACGCTTCCACACGTTACGCCGTAGAGGAGTCGCTTACACACGTTACACCGCAGAGGAGTCACTAACACACGTTACACCGCAGAGGAGACGCTTCCACACGTTACACCGCAGAGGAGTCACTTACACACGTTACACCGCAGAGGAGATGATTATACACGTTACACCGCAGAGGAGACGCTTCCACACGTTACACCGCAGAGGAGACGCTTCCACACGTTACACCGCAGAGAAGACGATTCCACACGTTACACCGCAGAGGAGACGCTTCCACACGTTACACCGCAGAGGAGCTGCTTATACACGTTACACCGCGGCGAGACGATTACACATGTTACGCCGCAGAGGAGACACTTCTACACGTTACACCGCAGAGGAGTCGCTTACACACGTTACACCGCAGAGGAGTCGCTTACACCACGTTACACCACAGAGGAGACGCTTCCACGCGTTACACCGCAGAGGAGTCACTTCCACGCGGTACACCGCAGAGGAGACGCTTCCACACGTTATACCGCAGAGGAGACGCTTACACACGTTACACCGCAGAGGAGACGCTTACACACGTTACACCGCAGAGGAGTCACTTCCACACGTTACACCGCAGAGGAGACGCTTCCGCACGTTACGCCGCAGAGGAGTCGCTTACACACGTTACACCGCAGAGGAGTCACTTCCACACGTTACACCGCAGAGGAGTCGCTTACACACATTACACCGCAGAGGAGATGCTTACACACGTTACACCGCAGAGGAGACGCTTCCACACGTTACACTGCAGAGGAGACGCTTCCACACGTTACACCGCAGAGGAGCTGCTTATACACGTTACACCGCAGAGGAGACGCTTCCACACGTTACACTGCAGAGGAGCTGCTTATACACGTTACACCGCAGAGGAGACGCTTCCACACGTTACACCGCAGAGGAGACGCTTCCACATGTTACACCGCAGAGGAGACGCTTATACACGTTACACCGCAGAGGAGACGCTTCCACACGTTACACCGCAGAGGAGACGTTTCCACACGTTACACCGCAGAGGAGCCGCTTCTACACGTTACACCGCAGAGGAGACGCTTCCACACGTTACACCGCTGAGGAGACGCTTCCACACGTTACACCGCAGAGGAGACGCTTCCACACGTTACACCGCAGAGGAGACGCTTCCAAACGTTACACCGCAGAGGAGCCACTTCTACATGTTATACCGCAGAGGAGACGCTTCCACACGTTACACCGCAGAGGAGACGCTTCCACACATTACACCGCAGAGGAGACGCTTCCACATGTTACACCGCAGAGGAGACGCTTCCACGCGTTACACCGCAGAGGAGACGCTTCCACGCGTTACACCGCAGAGGAGACGCTTCCACGCGTTACACCGCAGAGGATACGCTTCCACGCGTAACACCGCAGAGGAGACGCTTCCACACGTTACACCGCAGAGGAGATGCTTCCACGCGTTACACCGCAGAGGAGTCGCTTACACACGTTACACCGCAGAGGAAACGCTTCCACGCGTTACACCGCAGAGGAGTCGCTTACGCACGTTACACCGCAGAGGAGACTTTTAAACACGTTACACCGCAGAGGAGACGCTTCCACACGTTACACCGCAGAGGAGCTGCTTATACACGTTACACCGCAGCGAGACGATTACACATGTTACGCCGCAGAGGAGACACTTCTACACATTACACCGCAGAGAAGTCGGTTCCACACGTTACACCGCAGAGGAGTCGCTTCCACACGTTACACCGCAGAGGAGACGCTTCCACGCGTTACACCGCAGAGGAGTCACTTCCACACGTTACACCGCAGAGGAGACGCTTCCACACGTTATACCGCAGAGGAGACGCTTACACACGTTACACCGCAGAGGAGCCGCTTACACACGTTACACCGCAGAGGAGTCACTTCCACACGTTACACCGCAGAGGAGACGCTTCCA
Organism: Pseudophryne corroboree; assembly: GCF_028390025.1. Taxonomy (NCBI): domain Eukaryota; kingdom Metazoa; phylum Chordata; class Amphibia; order Anura; family Myobatrachidae; genus Pseudophryne; species Pseudophryne corroboree. Next base: position 14,323,902 of record NC_086444.1, on the reverse strand, counting down.
CACGTTATACCGCAGAGGAGACGCTTACACACGTTACACCGCAGAGGAGTCGCTTACACACGTTACACCGCAGAGGAAACGCTTCCACGCGTTACACCGCAGAGGAGTCGCTTACGCACGTTACACCGCAGAGGAGACGCTTCCACACGTTACACCGCAGAGGAGCTGCTTATACACGTTACACCGCAGCGAGACGATTACACATGTAACGCCGCAGAGGAGACACTTCTACACGTTACACCGCAGAGGAGTCGCTTCCACACGTTACACCGCAGAGGAGTCGCTTACACACGTTACACCGCAGAGGAGACGCTTCCACGCGTTACACCGCAGAGGAGTCACTTCCACACGTTACACCGCAGAGGAGACGCTTCCACACGTTATACCGCAGAGGAGTCGCTTACACACGTTACACCGCAGAGGAGTCACTTCCACACGTTACAACGCAGAGGAGACGCTTCCACACGTTACGCCGCAGAGGAGTCGCTTACACACGTTACACCGCAGAGGAGTCACTTCCACATGTTACACCGCAGAGGAGTCGCTTACACACGTTACACCGCAGAGGAGCTGCTTATACACGTTACACCGCAGAGGAGATGCTTCCACACGTTACACCGCAGAGGAGACGCTTCCACACGTTACACCGCAGAGGAGACGCTTATACACGTTACACCGCAGAGGAGACGCTTCCACACGTTACACTGCAGAGGAGCTGCTTATACACGTTACACCGCAGAGGAGATGCTTCCACACGTTACACCGCAGAGGAGACGCTTCCACACGTTACACCGCAGAGGAGACGCTTATACACGTTACACCGCAGAGGAGACGCTTCCACACGTTACACCGCAGAGGAGACGCTTCCACACGTTACACCGCAGAGGAGCCGCTTCTACACGTTACACCGCAGAGGAGACGCTTCCACACGTTACACCGCAGAGGAGACGCTTCCACACGTTACACCACAGAGAAGACGATTCCACACGTTACACCGCAGAGGAGACGCTTCCACACGTTACACCGCAGAGGAGCTGCTTATACACGTTACACCGCGGCGAGACGATTACACATGTTACGCCGCAGAGGAGACACTTCTACACGTTACACCGCAGAGGAGTCGCTTACACACGTTACACCGCAGAGGAGTCGCTTACACCACGTTACACCGCAGAGGAGACGCTTCCACGCGTTACACCGCAGAGGAGTCACTTCCACGCGTTACACCGTAGAGGAGACGCTTCCACACGTTATACCGCAGAGGAGACGCTTACACACGTTACACCGCAGAGGAGACGCTTACACACGTTACACCGCAGAGGAGTCACTTCCACACGTTACACCGCAGAGGAGACGCTTCCACACGTTACGCCGCAGAGGAGTCGCTTACACACGTTACACCGCAGAGGAGTCACTTCCACACGTTACACCGCAGAGGAGTCGCTTACACACTTTACACCGCAGATGAGATGCTTACACACGTTACACCGCAGAGGAGATGCTTCCACACGTTACACTGCAGAGGAGACGCTTCCACACGTTACACCGCAGAGGAGCTGCTTATACACGTTACACCGCAGAGGAGACGCTTCCACACGTTACACTGCAGAGGAGCTGCTTATACATGTTACACCGCAGAGGAGACGCTTCCACACGTTACACCGCAGAGGAGACGCTTCCACATGTTACACCGCAGAGGAGACGCTTATACACGTTACACCGCAGAGGAGACGCTTCCACACGTTACACCGCTGAGGAGATGCTTCCACACATTACACCGCAGAGGAGCCGCTTCTACGCGGTACACCGCAGAGGAGACGCTTCCACACGTTACACCGCAGAGGAGACGCTTCCACACGTTACACCGCAGAGGAGACGCTTCCACACGTTACACCGCAGAGGAGACGCTTCCACACGTTACACCGCAGAGGAGACGCTTGCACACGTTACACCGCAGAGGAGCCACTTCTACACGTTACACCGCAGAGGAGACGCTTCCACACGTTACACCGCAGAGGAGACGCTTCCACACGTTACACCGCAGAGGAGACGCTTCCACACGTTACACCGCAGAGGAGACGCTTCCACACGTTACACCGCAGAGGAGACGCTTCCACACGTTACACCGCAGAGGAGACGCTTCCACACGTTACGCCGTAGAGGAGTCGCTTACACACGTTACACCGCAGAGGAGTCACTTACACACGTTACACCGCAGAGGAAACGCTTCCACACGTTACACCGCAGAGGAGTCACTTACACACGTTACACCGCAGAGGAGATGATTATACACGTTACACCGCAGAGGAGACGCTTCCACACGTTACACCGCAGAGGAGACGCTTCCACACGTTACACCGCAGAGAAGACGATTCCACACGTTACACCGCAGAGGAGACGCTTCCACACGTTACACCGCAGAGGAGCTGCTTATACACGTTACACCGCGGCGAGACGATTACACATGTTACGCCGCAGAGGAGACACTTCTACACGTTACACCGCAGAGGAGTCGCTTACACACGTTACACCGCAGAGGAGTCGCTTACACCACGTTACACCGCAGAGGAGACGCTTCCACGCGTTACACCGCAGAGGAGTCACTTCCACGCGGTACACCGCAGAGGAGACGCTTCCACACGTTATACCGCAGAGGAGACGCTTACACGCGTTACACCGCAGAGGAGACGCTTACACACGTTATACCGCAGAGGAGACGCTTACACACGTTACACCGCAGAGGAGACGCTTACACACGTTACACCGCAGAGGAGTCACTTCCACACGTTACACCGCAGAGGAGACGCTTCCGCACGTTACGCCGCAGAGGAGTCGCTTACACACGTTACACCGCAGAGGAGTCACTTCCACACGTTACACCGCAGAGGAGTCGCTTACACACATTACACCGCAGAGGAGATGCTTACACACGTTACACCGCAGAGGAGACGCTTCCACACGTTACACTGCAGAGGAGACGCTTCCACACGTTACACCGCAGAGGAGCTGCTTATACACGTTACACCGCAGAGGAGACGCTTCCACACGTTACACTGCAGAGGAGCTGCTTATACACGTTACACCGCAGAGGAGACGCTTCCACACGTTACACCGCAGAGGAGACGCTTCCACATGTTACACCGCAGAGGAGACGCTTATACACGTTACACCGCAGAGGAGACGCTTCCACACGTTACACCGCAGAGGAGACGTTTCCACACGTTACACCGCAGAGGAGCCGCTTCTACACGTTACACCGCAGAGGAGACGCTTCCACACGTTACACCGCTGAGGAGACGCTTCCACACGTTACACCGCAGAGGAGACGCTTCCACACGTTACACCGCAGAGGAGACGCTTCCACACGTTACACCGCAGAGGAGCCACTTCTACACGTTACACCGCAGCGGAGACGCTTCCACACGTTACACCGCAGAGGAGACGCTTCCACACGTTACACCGCAGAGGAGACACTTCCACACGTTACACCGCAGAGGAGACGCTTCCACGCGTTACACCGCAGAGGAGACGCTTCCACGCGTTACACCGCAGAGGAGACGCTTCCACGCGTTACACCGCAGAGGAGACGCTTCCACGCGTTACACCGCAGAGGATACGCTTCCACGCGTAACACCGCAGAGGAGACGCTTCCACACGTTACACCGCAGAGGAGATGCTTCCACGCGTTACACCGCAGAGGAGTCGCTTACACACGTTACACCGCAGAGGAAACGCTTCCACGCGTTACACCGCAGAGGAGTCGCTTACGCACGTTACACCGCAGAGGAGACTTTTAAACACGTTACACCGCAGAGGAGACGCTTCCACACGTTACACCGCAGAGGAGCTGCTTATACACGTTACACCGCAGCGAGACGATTACACATGTTACGCCGCAGAGGAGACACTTCTACACATTACACCGCAGAGGAGTCGCTTCCACACGTTACACCGCAGAGGAGTCGCTTCCACACGTTACACCGCAGAGGAGACGCTTCCACGCGTTACACCGCAGAGGAGTCACTTCCACACGTTACACCGCAGAGGAGACGCTTCCACACGTTATACCGCAGAGGAGTCGCTTACACACGTTACACCGCAGAGGAGCTGCTTATACACGTTACACCGCAGAGGAGACGCTTCCACACGTTACACTGCAGAGGAGCTGCTTATACACGTCACACTGCAGAGGAGATGCTTCCACACGTTACACCGCAGAGGAGACGCTTCCACACGTTACACCGCAGAGGAGACGCTTATACACGTTACACCGCAGAGGAGACGCTTCCACACGTTACACCGCAGAGGAGACGCTTCTACACGTTACACCGCAGAGGAGCCGCTTCTACACTTTACACTGCAGAGGAGACGCTTCCACACGTTACACCGCAGAGGAGACGCTTCCACACGTTACACCGCAGAGAAGACGATTCCACACGTTACACCGCAGAGGAGACGCTTCCACACGTTACACCGCAGAGGAGCTGCTTATACACGTTACACCGTGGCGAGACGATTACACATGTTACGCCGCAGAGGAGACACTTCTACACGTTACACCGCAGAGGAGTCGCTTACACACGTTACACCGCAGAGGAGTCGCTTACACCACGTTACACCGCAGAGGAGACGCTTCCACGCGTTACACCGCAGAGGAGTCACTTCCACACGTTACACCGCAGAGGAGACGCTTCCACACGTTATACTGCAGAGGAGACGCTTACACACGTTACACCGCAGAGGAGACGCTTACACACGTTACACCGCAGAGGAGTCACTTCCACACGTTACACCGCAGAGGAGACGCTTCCACACGTTACGCCGCAGAGGAGTCGCTTACACACGTTACACCGCAGAGGAGTCACTTCCACACGTTACACCGCAGAGGAGTCGCTTACACACATTACACCGCAGAGGAGATGCTTACACACGTTACACCGCAGAGGAGACGCTTCCACACGTTACACTGCAGAGGAGACGCTTCCACACGTTACACCGCAGAGGAGCTGCTTATACACGTTACACCGCAGAGGAGACGCTTCCACACGTTACACTGCAGAGGAGCTGCTTATACACGTTACACCGCAGAGGAGACGATTCCACACGTTACACCGCAGAGGAGTCACTTCCACACGTTACACCGCAGAGGAGACGCTTCCACACGTTACACTGCAGAGGAGACGCTTCCACACGTTACACCGCAGAGGAGCTGCTTATACACGTTACACCGCAGAGGAGACGCTTGCACACGTTACACCGCAGAGGAGCCACTTCTACACGTTACACCGCAGAGGAGACGCTTCCACACGTTACACCGCAGAGGAGACGCTTCCACACGTTACACCGCAGAGGAGACGCTTCCACACGTTACACCGCAGAGGAGACGCTTCCACACGTTACACCGCAGAGGAGACGCTTCCACACGTTACACCGCAGAGGAGACGCTTCCACACGTTACGCCGTAGAGGAGTCGCTTACACACGTTACACCGCAGAGGAGTCACTTACACACGTTAAACCGCAGAGGAGACGCTTCCACACGTTACACCGCAGAGGAGTCACTTACACACGTTACACCGCAGAGGAGATGATTATACACGTTACACCGCAGAGGAGACGCTTCCACACGTTACACCGCAGAGGAGACGCTTCCACACGTTACACCGCAAAGAAGACGATTCCACACGTTACACCGCAGAGGAGACGCTTCCACACGTTACACCGCAGAGGAGCTGCTTATACACGTTACACCGCGGCGAGACGATTACACATGTTACGCCGCAGAGGAGACACTTCTACACGTTACACCGCAGAGGAGTCGCTTACACACGTTACACCGCAGAGGAGTCGCTTACACCACGTTACACCGCAGAGGAGACGCTTCCACGCGTTACACCGCAGAGGAGTCACTTCCACGCGGTACACCGCAGAGGAGACGCTTCCACACGTTATACCGCAGAGGAGACGCTTACACACGTTACACCGCAGAGGAGACGCTTACACACGTTATACCGCAGAGGAGACGCTTACACACGTTACACCGCAGAGGAGACGCTTACACACGTTACACCGCAGAGGAGTCACTTCCACACGTTACACCGCAGAGGAAACGCTTCCGCACGTTACGCCGCAGAGGAGTCGCTTACACACGTTACACCGCAGAGGAGTCACTTCCACACGTTACACCGCAGAGGAGTCGCTTACACACATTACACCGCAGAGGAGATGCTTACACACGTTACACCGCAGAGGAGACGCTTCCACACGTTACACTGCAGAGGAGACGCTTCCACACGTTACACCGCAGAGGAGCTGCTTATACACGTTACACCGCAGAGGAGACGCTTCCACACGTTACACTGCAGAGGAGCTGCTTATACACGTTACACCGCAGAGGAGACGCTTCCACACGTTACACCGCAGAGGAGACGCTTCCACATGTTACACCGCAGAGGAGACGCTTATACACGTTACACCGCAGAGGAGACGCTTCCACACGTTACACCGCAGAGGAGACGTTTCCACACGTTACACCGCAGAGGAGCCGCTTCTACACGTTACACCGCAGAGGAGACGCTTCCACACGTTACACCGCTGAGGAGACGCTTCCACACGTAACACCGCAGAGGAGACGCTTCCACACGTTACACCGCAGAGGAGACGCTTCCACACGTTACACCGCAGAGGAGCCACTTCTACACGTTACACCGCAGAGGAGACGCTTCCACACGTTACACCGCAGAGGAGACGCTTCCACGCGTTACACCGCAGAGGAGACGCTTCCACGCGTTACACCGCAGAGGAGACGCTTCCACGCGTTACACCGCAGAGGAGACGCTTCCACGCGTTACACCGCAGAGGAGACGCTTCCACGCGTTACACCGCAGAGGAGACGCTTCCACGCGTAACACCGCAGAGGAGACGCTTCCACACGTTACACCGCAGAGGAGATGCTTCCATGCGTTACACCGCAGAGGAGTCGCTTACACACGTTACACCGCAGAGGAAACGCTTCCACGCGTTACACCGCAGAGGAGTCGCTTACGCACGTTACACCGCAGAGGAGACTTTTAAACACGTTACACCGCAGAGGAGACGCTTCCACACGTTACACCGCAGAGGAGCTGCTTATACACGTTACACCGCAGCGAGACGATTACACATGTTACGCCGCAGAGGAGACACTTCTACACATTACACCGCAGAGGAGTCGCTTCCACACGTTACACCGCAGAGGAGTCGCTTCCACACGTTACACCGCAGAGGAGACGCTTCCTCGCGTTACACCGCAGAGGAGTCACTTCCACACGTTACACCGCAGAGGAGACGCTTCCACACGTTATACCGCAGAGGAGACGCTTACACACGTTACACCGCAGAGGAGCCGCTTACACACGTTACACCGCAGAGGAGTCACTTCCACACGTTACAACGCAGAGGAGACGCTTCCACACGTTACGCGGCAGAGGAGTCGCTTACACACGTTACACCGCAGAGGAGTCACTTCCACACGTTACACCGCAGAGGAGTCGCTTACACACGTTACACCGCAGAGGAGCTGCTTATACACGTTACACCGCAGAGGAGACGCTTCCACACGTTACACTGCAGAGGAGCTGCTTATACACGTTACACCGCAGAGGAGATGCTTCCACACGTTACACCGCAGAGGAGACGCTTCCACACGTTACACCGCAGAGGAGACGCTTATACACGTTACACCGCAGAGGAGACGCTTCCACACGTTACACCGCAGAGGAGACGCTTCTACACGTTACACCGCAGAGGAGCCGCTTCTACACTTTACACCGCAGAGGAGACGCTTCCACACGTTACACCGCAGAGGAGACGCTTCCACACGTTACACCGCAGAGAAGACGATTCCACACGTTACACCGCAGAGGAGACGCTTCCACACGTTACACCGCAGAGGAGCTGCTTATACACGTTACACCGTGGCGAGACGATTACACATGTTACGCCGCAGAGGAGACACTTCTACACGTTACACCGCAGAGGAGTCGCTTACACACGTTACACCGCAGAGGAGTCGCTTACACCACGTTACACCGCAGAGGAGACGCTTCCACGCGTTACACCGCAGAGGAGTCACTTCCACACGTTACACCGCAGAGGAGACGCTTCCACACGTTATACTGCAGAGGAGACGCTTACACACGTTACACCGCAGAGGAGACGCTTACACACGTTACACCGCAGAGGAGTCACTTCCACACGTTACACCGCAGAGGAGACGCTTCCACACGTTACGCCGCAGAGGAGTCGCTTACACACGTAACACCGCAGAGGAGTCACTTCCACACGTTACACCGCAGAGGAGTCGCTTACACACATTACACCGCAGAGGAGATGCTTACACACGTTACACCGCAGAGGAGACGCTTCCACACGTTACACTGCAGAGGAGACGCTTCCACACGTTACACCGCAGAGGAGCTGCTTATACACGTTACACCGCAGAGGAGACGCTTCCACACGTTACACTGCAGAGGAGCTGCTTATACACGTTACACCGCAGAGGAGACGATTCCACACGTTACACCGCAGAGGAGATGCTTCCACATGTTACACCGCAGAGGAGACGCTTATACACGTTACACCGCAGAGGAGACGCTTCCACACGTTACACCGCAGAGGAGACGCTTCCACACATTACACCGCAGAGGAGCCGCTTCTACGCGGTACACCGCAGAGGAGACGCTTCCATGCGTTACACCACAGAGGAGACGCTTCCACACGTTACACCGCAGAGGAGACGCTTCCACACGTTACACCGCAGAGGAGTCGCTTACACACATTACACCGCAGAGGAGATGCTTACACACGTTACACCGCAGAGGAGACGCTTCCACACGTTACACTGCAGAGGAGACGCTTCCACACGTTACACCGCAGAGGAGCTGCTTATACACGTTACACCGCAGAGGAGACGCTTCCACACGTTACACTGCAGAGGAGCTGCTTATACACGTTACACCGCAGAGGAGACGCTTCCACACGTTACACAGCAGAGGAGACGCTTCCACATGTTACACCGCAGAGGAGACGCTTATACACGTTACACCGCAGAGGAGACGCTTCCACACGTTACACCGCAGAGGAGACGCTTCCACACATTACACCGCAGAGGAGCCGCTTCTACGCGGTACACCGCAGAGGAGACGCTTCCACACGTTACACCGCAGAGGAGACGCTTCCACACGTTACACCGCAGAGGAGACGCTTCCACACGTTACACCGCAGAGGAGACGCTTCCACACGTTACACCGCAGAGGAGACGCTTCCACACGTTACACCGCAGAGGAGCCACTTCTACACGTTACACCGCAGAGGAGACGCTTCCACACGTTACACCGCAGAGGAGACGCTTCCACACATTACACCGCAGAGGAGACGCTTCCACACGTTACACCGCAGAGGAGACGCTTCCACACGTTACACCACAGAGGAGACGCTTCCACACGTTACACCGCAGAGGAGACGCTTCCACACGTTACACCGCAGAGGAGACGCTTCCACACGTTACGCCGCAGAGGAGTCGCTTACACACGTTACACCGCAGAGGAGTCACTTACACACGTTACACCGCAGAGGAGACGCTTCCACACGTTACACCGCAGAGGAGTCACTTACACACGTTACACCGCAGAGGAGACGATTATACACGTTACACCGCAGAGTAGACGCTTCCACGCGTTACACCGCAGAGGAGACGCTTCCACGCGTAACACCGCAGAGGAGACGCTTCCACACGTTACACCGCAGAGGAGACGCTTCCACGCGTTACACCGCAGAGGAGTCGCTTACACACGTTACACCGCAGAGGAAACGCTTCCACGCGTTACACCGCAGAGGAGTCGCTTACGCACGTTACACCGCAGAGGAGACTTTTAAACACGTTACACCGCAGAGGAGACGCTTCCACACGTTACACCGCAGAGGAGCTGCTTATACACGTTACACCGCAGCGAGACGATTACACATGTTACGCCGCAGAGGAGACACTTCTACACATTACACCGCAGAGGAGTCGCTTCCACACGTTACACCGCAGAGGAGTCGCTTACACACGTTACACCGCAGAGGAGACGCTTCCACGCGTTACACCGCAGAGGAGTCACTTCCACACGTTACACCGCAGAGGAGACGCTTCAACACGTTATACCGCAGAGGAGACGCTTACACACGTTACACCGCAGAGGAGCCGCTTACACACGTTACACCGCAGAGGAGTCACTTCCACACGTTACAACGCAGAGGAGACGCTTTCACACGTTACGCCGCAGAGGAGTCGCATACACACGTTACACCGCAGAGGAGTCACTTCCACACGTTACACCGCAGAGGAGTCGCTTACACACGTTACACCGCAGAGGAGCTGCTTATACACGTTACACCGCAGAGGAGGCGCTTCCACGCGTTACACCGCAGAGGAGTCACTTCCACACGTTACACCGCAGAGGAGACGCTTCCACACGTTATACCGCAGAGGAGACGCTTACACACGTTACACCGCAGAGGAGACGCTTACACACGTTACACCGCAGAGGAGTCACTTCCACACGTTACACCGCAGAGGAGACGCTTCCACACGTTACGCCGCAGAGGAGTCGCTTACACACGTTACACCGCAGAGGAGTCACTTCCACACGTTACACCGCAGAGGAGTCGCTTACACACATTACACCGCAGAGGAGACGCTTCCACACGTTACACCGCAGAGGAGACGCTTCCACACGTTACACTGCAGAGGAGATGCTTCCACACGTTACACCGCAGAGGAGCTGCTTATACACGTTACACCGCAGAGGAGACGCTTCCACGCGTTACACTGCAGAGGAGCTGCTTATACACGTTACACCGCAGGGGAGGCGCTTCCACACGTTACACCGCAGAGGAGACGCTTCCACACGTTACACCGCAGAGGAGACGCTTATACACGTTACACCGTAGAGGAGACGCTTCCACACGTTACACCGCAGAGGAGACGCTTATACACGTTACACCGCAGAGGAGACGCTTCCACACGTTACACCGCAGAGGAGACGCTTCCACACGTTACACCGCAGAGGAGTCGCTTACACACGTTACACCGCAGAGGAGACGCTTCCACACGTTACACCGCAGAGGAGACGCTTCCACACGTTACACCGCAGAGGAGACGCTTCCACATGTTACACCGCAGAGGAGACGCTTATACACGTTACACCGCAGAGGAGACGCTTCCACGCGTTACACCGCAGAGGAGGCGCTTACACACGTTACACCGCAGAGGAGACGCTTCCACACGTTACACCGCAAAGGAGACGCTTATACACGTTACACCGCAGAGGAGACGCTTCCACACGTTACACCACAGAGGAGACGCTTATACACGTTACACCACAGAGGAGACGCTTACACACGTTACACCGCAGAGGAGACGCTTACACACGTTACACAGATTGCATAAAGGGCACACTGACGCACACACATACATATAGTAGCAGGGCACACTGACACATTGTACAGGGGAGCTGCACATACCTTTGATCTGTAGGTCATAGCTCCAGCTCCCCCTCGTTAGTAGACACTATACTGTCTCCCTCCCCCTGTTCCCTGGAGGGCTGTGGAGACAGAACAGTGTCACTCGGGAGGCGGATCATTGCAGGTCTCCTCTGTGCGCTTGTCAGAGGAGCCTGCTTGTTACTGTCCATGGTGGAATGCGGGTGTTGAGCGCCACGGGCGGTGGAGAGAGGTGAGCGTCGGGTAGTGAGACATGAGTGGCGGGCGGCAGGTGGTAAGCGATGAGCGGCGGGTGGGGAGCGGCAGGATGCGGGCAGCACATGGCCGAGAATGTGTGACTTCATCAGCGCCGGAGTGCCCTCATAGGTCCAGCGCTCTACGCAGCCACGTAGTCAGTATATGCGTAGGGCCGGGCCGGGGTACAGCACCATGGGATAGCCGTGGTGAGTCCGACGTCCGGCCGCAGGGACCATGGGGAAGCAGCTGCAGGAGCCACTGCACTACGGAGGAGGTGGTGTAAGGTGCAGCAGCGGCATGTCACCTGACCGCTCCCCTGCTCCCCCAGTATCGGCGCCTCTCTCATATTTGGGGGGAGCGAGTTGCCCCCTTGCCCCCCCATTCCGACACCCCTGCATACAGAGATCCATACATATGTGGGGGCAGATGTACTCTGCCTTGGAGAGTGATAAAGAAGAGATAAACTATCAACCAATCAGCTCCTAACTGTCATTTTTTAAACTAGGAGCTGATTGGCTGCTACTTTATCTCCGTCCACTTTATCTTTCTCTTCACGGCTTAGTGTGACTTACTGCATCCCCCCCATAGTGTTATATAGTACATTGTAAGGTATGATAATGTGAGATTAGCCGCAGAGCAGAATTGTACAAACATCACTTTCTGTCGCTCCTTAAATGACTGTTTTATAGAAAACCTTAATTGCCGATAAAATAGGATTCATTACAGAGAGGAGAAGAAATCAGAGATCAAGGTGAGAGTATTGTTCAGCCGCCGCTGTTTCTCTATTACAGGCGGTATGTGCAATTACAGTATGTGCTGGCTGCGGAGATGATGGGGGAGGTCAGCGCGGATATGTTTCAGCAATATACTGTACATGGATATAGAGTAAGGCCTAATTCAGATCTGATCGCAGCAGCAAATTTGTTAGCAGATGGACAAAACCATGTGCAGTGCAGGTGGGGCAGATGTAACATGTGCAGTGCAGGTGGGGCAGATGTAACATGTGCAGAGAGAGTTAGATCTGGCTGGGTGATATTGTTTCTGTGCAGGGTAAATATTGGCTGCTTTATTTTTACACTACAATTTAGATTTCAGATTGAACACACCCCCCACCCAAATCTAACTCTCTCTGCACATGTTATATCTGCCCGACCTGCAGTGCACATGGGGGGTCATTCCGACCTGATCGCATGCTGCAGTTTTTCTGCAGCTGTGCGATCGGGTCACAACAGCGCATACGCTCAGGCCGCAATGCGCAGGCGCGTCGTTGCCCGGTGACGGTCGTTGCTAGGCAGCGACAAGAAGAATGAAGAGAGTGTTCGCAGCAGCAAACGCAATAAGATTGACAGGAAGAGGCCGGCCGGAGGTGACAACTCACCGTTTTCTGGGAGTGACAAAGAAAACGCAGGCGTGCCCGGCCATTTGCAGGGCGGGATCCTGACGTCAGCTCCGAAAAGATTCTTCGCAGCGGGTGAGTAAGTCCTGAGACTGCACAAACTTTTGGATCCACAGCCCTAACTCCCTCCCCTGTAGGCGGAGATTACCTGGTCGCAGCGCTGCAAGAAACAGCCTGCGTGCGACCAGGTCGGAATGAGGGCCCAGGTTTTGCCCATCTGCTAACAAATTTGCTGCTACAATCGGCTCTGAATTAGGCCCCTAATATCATGTTTTACAGCCGTGCGCCAGCCCCGGTGTATACCGCACAGCTCTGGTACAGGTGTCACTACGCAGTCACTGTAACGCCCTTCTCCTCTGTGACACCTGCTGCCGGAATTACAGCTGCAGGAAGTGGCAACACAATGATGTGTCCTGGTGCAAAATGCATACAGCCCCATGTGCTTGACGGGTTGGATTGGGACAGGCGCAAGATACGCTCGTCCATATCAGAGGCGCCATGCTTTCAGCTACACAGGGCATTAGCTGCGAGACGTACTGTACAGTAGAATTTGCATCTATAACGGTACATACTGGTACAGAGCTGCATCACCAGCACCTGCAGCGCATGCATCGTTGCAGTAATTGCATATTGCAGCTCTGTACCATTAGCCTAAACAATGTTGGACTAATTGTGTGAGGCAATCACTGCAGTGATGCATACGCTACAAGTACAGAGCTGCACCATGCAATTACTCCAACACTGCCTATGCAGATACAGGCGTTTACACATACAGATGTGATACATACATGTAATCAATATTTATGTCCTGATTGTGGTCTATTCATTCTCTACCCCCTCTCTGACCAGCGCCATCCGCCACCGGCAGTGACGGTCACTGGGAGGGTCAGCCGGCTGTTATATAACAAGGATAGCGTCGGTACAAGCACCGTTGCTGAGCTCCGGCAGGGAACGCATCATGGCGGTAGTGACGGGGAGAGGGGGGGGGGGGCTGTAGAGGATAAAAGTGTTATTGTTAAAACACGCGTTTCACCTAAAGAAACGATACTAATATGTATTTTCACTCTTTTGTATTACAGCTAGTGTTTTTATAGCCATTCACTAATTTTTCACAAAGTGGATCAGGAAGCCCGATTAGAGTTTCCCAGTTTCCGTGTATGCGCAGAAGACCGCAGGCCGCAGAAGTTCTGCTACCGCTGTCAGCCAGTGTCACCGGGAAGCATCGTGCAGACCTTTCATGATACATTGCAGCCATCACATAATGGTAAATAGAACCCTAAGGCGTTAATGACGAAGTACAGATGTGTCCACATACAGATATCCTCAAATTGCGCCAAATAGTCCATGCTTGCGCAGAACCATTTATCATAGATAGAAAGAGATTCTGCAAAGGGTTCTGGGAGTGTCCACCTGTGCACGCACAAGGGAGAGCAACATTAAAGGCATTCGCAGGGCTTTTTATAAGGAGAAGAGGACTTCGGAAAACTTTCCTGAGCGTTCGGGGTTAAGTCATTAATCGAGCCGCTGCAATAACAGAAGCATGTGCACAACACATCCACCGGCAGACGGTAATGACCTAAGTTCTGTAAGTGCTAATTGCTGAGCGCATTAAAATTCCTTTACAAGAAAAGGTGTTAAATGAACTCGCTGAGAATAGACGCTGATCTCAAACAAGGACCTGCGCGCTCCATCCTCCCCCTTGCTGCTTACAATGCCGTAATAACGTGCGCATTTCAATGAGGCCTCAGAGATATCCTCCAGAGACAGTAACTGGTTTTGTTTGTATCCTATGAGGTAAAATAAAATCCTGTTTATTCATCTCTGGTGTAAGTTGTGCATTATATTAATTACACGTCTGTCAGATGTAACGTGGTAATTACTTTACCTTTGAAAGACTTTGAAAGATCTTGAGGCTTCTTTTCGGCAATAAACTGCATGGGGTCAGTCAGTACCATTTGTCCTGCTCTATGATCACATATTATGGTGTACCAGTCACTACCACAGAGGCAGCCATCTTGTGTCCTGGATCAATAGTCAGTGACTGCTATGAGTATTCAGCATACAAAATGGCCTCTCCCGTTGTGTGTAAGTGATGGGTGCATTTAACCGGACCAAGAAACAGTAAATATATTTAGATGAGCGTTTATTAAATGATACCTCTATATTTGTATTGGTATAAGAGGACACGCGCACTAAAGGGGCGTGGCCACTAGTGATGAGCGGGTTCGGTTCCTCGGAATCCGAACCCCCCGAACTTCAGCCTTTTTACACGGATCCGAGGCAGACTCGGATCTTCCCGCCTTGCTCGGCTAACCCGAGCGCGCCCGAACGTCATCATCCCGCTGTCGGATTCTCACGAGGCTCGTATTCTATCGCGAGACTCGGATTCTATATAAGGAGCCGCGCGTCGCCGCCATTTTCACACGTGCATTGAGATTCATAGGGAGAGGACGTGGCTGGCGTCCTCCATTTAGATTAGAAGAGAGAGAGTGAGAGTGAGACACTTGATTTACTGGAGCTTAGGAGTACTCAGAGAGTGCAGAGTTTACTAGTGACTGACCAGTGACCACCAGTGCAGTTTTATTATATTATTATTTAATATAATCCGTTCTCTGCCTGAAAAAAAACGATACACAGTGACACAGTAACAGTATACCATATCTGTGCTCAGCCTCAGTGTGCTGCATCATCTATGTATATCTGACTGTGCTGAGTGCTCACTGCTCACACAGCTTAATTGTGGGGGAGACTGGGGAGCAGTTATAGCAGGAGTACATATTATTTAACAGTGCACACTTTTGCTGCCAGAGTGCCACTGCCAGTGTGACTGACCAGTGACCACTGTCTGACCACCAGTATATTGTGATTGTCTGCCTGAAAAAGTTAAACACTCGTCGTGTGGTGTTTTTATTCTATAAACGCATTCTGCTGACAGTGTCCAGCAGGTCCGTCATTATATAATATATACCTGTCCGGCTGCAGTAGTGATATATATATATATATATATATATTTTTATATCATTATCATCCAGTCTATATTAGCAGCAGACGCAGTACGGTAGTCCACGGCTGTAGCTACCTCTGTGTCGGCAGTCGCTCGTCCATCCATTATTGTATACCACCTACCTGTGGTGTTTTTTTTTTTCTATCTTCTTGATACTACTAGTAGCTTACTTTAGGAGTCTGCAGTGCTGCTGACAGTGTCCAGCAGGTCCGTCATTATATAATATATACCTGTCCGGCTGCAGTAGTAATATATATATATTTTTTATATCATTATCATCCAGTCTATATTAGCAGCAGACGCAGTACGGTAGTCCACGGCTGTAGCTACCTCTGTGTCGGCAGTCGCTCGTCCATCCATAATTGTATACCACCTACCTGTGGTGTTTTTTTTTTTTCTATCTTCTTGATACTACTAGTAGCTTACTTTAGGAGTCTGCAGTGCTGCTGACAGTGTCCAGCAGGTCCGTCATTATATAATATATTATATACCTGTCCGGCTGCAGTAGTGATATATATATATTTTTTATATCATTATCATCCAGTCTATATAAGCAGCAGACGCAGTACGGTAGTCCACGGCTGTAGCTACCTCTGTGTCGGCAGTCGCTCGTCCATCCATAATTGTATACCACCTACCTGTGGTGTTTTTTTTTTTTCTATCTTCTTGATACTACTAGTAGCTTACTTTAGGAGTCTGCAGTGCTGCTGACAGTGTCCAGCAGGTCCGTCATTATATAATATATTATATACCTGTCCGGCTGCAGTAGTGATATATATATATATATTTTTTATATCATTATCATCCAGTCTATATTAGCAGCAGACGCAGTACGGTAGTCCACGGCTGTAGCTACCTCTGTGTCGGCAGTCGCTCGTCCATCCATAATTGTATACCACCTACCTGTGGTGTTTTTTTTTTCTGTCTTCTTGATACTACTAATAGCTTACTTTAGGAGACTGCAGTGCTGCTGACAGTGTCCAGCAGGTCCGTCATTATATAATATATTATATACCTGTCCGGCTGCAGTAGTGATATATATATATATTTTTTATATCATTATCATCCAGTCTATATTAGCAGCAGACGCAGTACGGTAGTCCACGGCTGTAGCTACCTCTGTGTCGGCAGTCGCTCGTCCATCCATAATTGTATACCACCTACCTGTGGTGTTTTTTTTTTTCTATCTTCTTGATACTACTAGTAGCTTACTTTAGGAGTCTGCAGTGCTGCTGACAGTGTCCAGCAGGTCCATCATTATATAATATATTATATACCTGTCCGGCTGCAGTAGTGATATATATATATATTTTTTATATCATTATCATCCAGTCTATATTAGCAGCAAACGCAGTACGGTAGTCCACGGCTGTAGCTACCTCTGTGTCGGCAGTCGCTCGTCCATCCATAATTGTATACCACCTACCTGTGGTGTTTTTTTTTTCTATCTTCTTGATACTACTAATAGCTTACTTTAGGAGACTGCAGTGCTGCTGACAGTGTCCAGCAGGTCTGTCATTATATAATATATTATATACCTGTCCGGCTGCAGTAGTGATATATATATATATTTTTTATATCATTATCATCCAGTCTATATTAGCAGCAGACGCAGTACGGTAGTCCACGGCTGTAGCTACCTCTGTGTCGGCAGTCGCTCGTCCATCCATAATTGTATACCACCTACCTGTGGTGGGTTTTTTTTTCTATCTTCTTGATACTACTAGTAGCTTACTTTAGGAGTCTGCAGTGCTGCTGACAGTGTCCAGCAGGTCCGTCATTATATAATATATACCTGTCCGGCTGCAGTAGTGATATATATATATATATATATTTTATATCATTATAATCCAGTCTATATTAGCAGCAGACGCAGTACGGTAGTCCACGGCTGTAGCTACCTCTGTGTCAGCAGTCGCTCGTCCATCCATAAGTATACTAGTATCCATCCATCTCCATTGTTTACCTGAGGTGCCTTTTAGTTGTGCCTATTAAAATATGGAGAACAAAAATGTTGAGGTTCCAAAAATAGGGAAAGATCAAGATCGACTTCCACCTCGTGCTGAAGCTGCTGCCACTAGTCATGGCCGAGACGATGAAATGCCAGCAACGTCGTCTGCCAAGGCCGATGCCCAATGTCATAGTACAGAGCATGTAAAATCCAAAACACCAAATATCAGTAAAAAAAGGACTCAAAAATCTAAATTAAAATTGTCAGAGGAGAAGCGTAAACTTGCCAATATGCCATTTACCACACGGAGTGGCAAGGAACGGCTGAGGCCCTGGCCTATGTTCATGGCTAGTGGTTTAGCTTCACATGAGGATGGAAGCACTCAGCCTCTCGCTAGAAAAATGAAAAGACTCAAGCTGGCAAAAGCACAGCAAAGAACTGTGCGTTCTTCGAAATCACAAATCCACAAGGAGAGTCCAATTGTGTCGTTTGCGATGCCTGACCTTCCCAACACTGGATGTGAAGAGCATGCGCCTTCCACCATTTGCACGCCCCCTGCAAGTGCTGGAAGGAGCACCCGCAGTCCAGTTCCTGATAGTCAGATTGAAGATGTCAGTGTTGAAGTACACCAGGATGAGGAGGATATGGGTGTTGCTGGCGCTGGTGAGGAAATTGACCAGGAGGATTCTGATGGTGAGGTGGTTTGTTTAAGTCAGGCACCCGGGGAGACACCTGTTGTCCGCGGGAGGAATAGGGCCATTGACATGCCTGGTGAAAATACCAAAAAAATCAGCTCTTCGGTGTGGAAGTATTTCAACAGAAATGCGGACAACATTTGTCAAGCCGTGTGTTGCCTTTGTCAAGCTGTAATAAGTAGGGGTAAGGACGTTAACCACCTCGGAACATCCTCCCTTATACGTCACCTGCAGCGCATTCATCATAAGTCAGTGACAAGTTCAAAAACTTTGGGCGACAGCGGAAGCAGTCCACTGACCAGTAAATCCCTTCCTCTTGTAACCAAGCTCACGCAAACCACCCCACCAACTCCCTCAGTGTCAATTTCCTCCTTCCCCAGGAATGCCAATAGTCCTGCAGGCCATGTCACTGGCAATTCTGACGAGTCCTCTCCTGCCTGGGATTTCTCCGATGCATCCTTGCGTGTAACGCCTACTGCTGCTGGCGCTGCTGTTGTTGCTGCTGGGAGTCGATGGTCATCCCAGAGGGGAAGTCGTACTCGTAAGACCACTTTTACTACTTCCACCAAGCAATTGACTGTCCAACAGTCCTTTGCGAGGAAGATGAAATATCACAGCAGTCATCCTGCTGCAAAGCGGATAACTGAGGCCTTGGCATCCTGGGCGGTGAGAAACGTGGTTCCGGTATCCATCATTACTGCAGAGGCAACTAGAGACTTGTTGGAGGTACTGTGTACTCTAGGCAGGCGATACCGAAAATGTACACAGACCTCAGAAAAAGACTCACCAGTGTCCTAAAAAATGCAGCTGTACCCAATGTCCACTTAACCACGGACATGTGGACAAGTGGAGCAGGGCAGGGTCAGGACTATATGACTGTGACAGCCCACTGGGTAGATGTATGGACTCCCGCCGCAAGAACAGCAGCGGCGGCACCAGTAGCAGCATCTCGCAAACGCCAACTCTTTCCTAGGCAGGCTACGCTTTGTATCACCGCTTTCCAGAATACGCACACAGCTAAAAACCTCTTACGGCAACTGAGGAAGATCATCGCAGAATGGCTTACCCCAATTGGACTCTCCTGTGGATTTGTGGCATCGGACAACGCCAGCAATTTTGTGTGTGCATTAAATATGGGCAAATTCCAGCACGTCCCATGTTTTGCACATACCTTGAATTTGGTGGTGCAGAATTTTTTAAAAAACGACAGGGGCGTGCAAGAGATGCTGTCGGTGGCCAGAAGAATTGCGGGACACTTTCGGCGTACAGGCACCACGTACAGAAGACTGGAGCACCACCAAAAACTACTGAACCTGCCCTGCCATCATCTGAAGCAAGAAGTGGTAACGAGGTGGAATTCAACCCTCTATATGCTTCAGAGGTTGGAGGAGCAGCAAAAGGCCATTCAAGCCTATACAATTGAGCACGATATAGGAGGTGGAATGCACCTGTCTCAAGCGCAGTGGAGAATGATTTCAACGTTGTGCAAGGTTCTGATGCCCTTTGAACTTGCCACACGTGAAGTCAGTTTAGACACTGCCAGCCTGAGTCAGGTCATTCCCCTCATCAGGCTTTTGCAGAAGAAGCTGGAGACATTGAAGGAGGAGCTAACACGGAGCGATTCCGCTAGGCATGTGGGACTTGTGGATGGAGCCCTTAATTCGCTTAACAAGGATTCACGGGTGGTCAATCTGTTGAAATCAGAGCACTACATTTTGGCCACCGTGCTCGATCCTAGATTTAAAGCCTACCTTGGATCTCTCTTTCCGGCAGACACAAGTCTGCTGGGGTTCAAAGACCTGCTGGTGACAAAATTGTCAAGTCAAGCGGAACGCGACCTGTCAACATCTCCTCCTTCACATTCTCCCGCAACTGTGGGTGCAAGGAAAAGGCTCAGAATTCCGAGCCCACCCGCTGGCGGTGATGCAGGGCAGTCTGGAGCGACTGCTGATGCTGACATCTGGTCCGGACTGAAGGACCTGACAACGATTACGGACATGTCGTCTACTGTCACTGCATATGATTCTCTCCCCATTGAAAGAATGGTGGAGGATTATATGAGTGACCGCATCCAAGTAGGCACGTCAGACAGTCCGTACTTATACTGGCAGGAAAAAGAGGCAATTTGGAGGCCCTTGCACAAACTGGCTTTATTCTACCTAAGTTGCCCTCCCACAAGTGTGTACTCCGAAAGAGTGTTTAGTGCCGCCGCTCACCTTGTCAGCAATCGGCGTACGAGGTTACATCCAGAAAATGTGGAGAAGATGATGTTCATTAAAATGAATTATAATCAATTCCTCCGTGGAGACATTGACCAGCAGCAATTGCCTCCACAAAGTACACAGGGAGCTGAGATGGTGGATTCCAGTGGGGACGAATTGATAATCTGTGAGGAGGGGGATGTACACAATGATATATCGGAGGATGATGATGAGGTGGACATCTTGCCTCTGTAGAGCCAGTTTGTGCAAGGAGAGATTAATTGCTTCTTTTTTGGTGGGGGTCCAAACCAACCCGTCATTTCAGTCACAGTCGTGTGGCAGACCCTGTCACTGAAATGATGGGTTGGTTAAAGTGTGCATGTCCTGTTTATACAACATAAGGGTGGGTGGGAGGGCCCAAGGACAATTCCATCTTGCACCTCTTTTTTCTTTCATTTTTCTTTGCGTCATGTGCTGTTTGGGGGGTGTTTTTTGGAAGGGCCATCCTGCGTTACACTGCAGTGCCACTCCTAGATGGGCCAGGTGTTTGTGTCGGCCACTAGGGTCGCTTAGCTTACTCACACAGCTACCTCATTGCGCCTCTTTTTTTTCTTCTTTGCGTCATGTGCTGCTGTTTGGGGAGTGTTTTTTGGAAGGGCCATCCTGCGTGACACTGCAGTGCCACTCCTAGATGGGCCAGGTGTTTGTGTCGGCCACTAGGGTCGCTTAGCTTACTCACACAGCTACCTCATTGCGCCTCTTTTTTTCTTTGCGTCATGTGCTGTTTGGGGAGTGTTTTTTGGAAGGGCCATCCTGCGTGACACTGCAGTGCCACTCCTAGATGGGCCAGGTGTTTGTGTCGGCCACTAGGGTCGCTTAGCTTACTCACACAGCTACCTCATTGCGCCTCTTTTTTTTCTTCTTTGCGTCATGTGCTGCTGTTTGGGGAGTGTTTTTTGGAAGGGCCATCCTGCGTGACACTGCAGTGCCACTCCTAGATGGGCCAGGTGTTTGTGTCGGCCACTTGGGTCGCTTAGCTTAGCCATCCAGCGACCTCGGTGCAAATTTTAGGACTAAAAATAATATTGTGACTGAGGTGTGAGGTGTTCAGAATAGACTGAAAATGAGTGGAAATTATGGTTATTGAGGTTAATAATACTTTGGGATCAAAATGAACCCCAAATTCTATGATTTAAGCTGTTTTTTTAGGGTTTTTTGAAAAAAACACCCGAATCCAAAACACACCCGAATCTGACAAAAAAAATTCGGTGAGGTTTTGCCAAAACGCATTCGAACCCAAAACACGGCCGCGGAACCGAACCCAAAACCAAAACACAAAACCCGAAAAATTTCCGGTGCTCATCACTAGTGGCCACATGTCACTATGGCTTCACCAACCATCACCGGGGAAAGACCAGCACTTTCCATATGCTAGATTGCCCGTTCCCGTGTGTGTGCAGCCACTACATCGCTGCCCAGCGGCGGGCACCTGGACTGTCCAGCGAATTGCTAAGTTTCCTGCTACTTCCGAAGCCGGGGTCGTTGGGCAGCTGAGTGTCGGTTGCTTGGATGGGTTTTACGGACATTTTTTGCAATGGAAACTGACAATTTACCACACGGCAAGCGTAGGAATAGATATAAATGGGTTTGAAAGACCAAATTCAACCCTGAAGGACCAATGTGCCAGGACTGAGATGCCCACGGTTAGCACCCGTGCACACATCCTCATACGTCACCGTTAGTCGCACCATCAAAACGTACGCCAGCCCTACAGCAGATGCAGCGGCTCCATCTGAACAAAGCCTCCTATGCTGTCCACTTGCACTGACACACCCACAATCAGTGTTGGACACACCCACAAACCGTGTATGCTGATCCTTGTAGTGCCATACTGGAGGATCTTGGGGTGCCTCCAGATGAGTCGGCTTTTAATTTAGAAATACATAAATATATGACCCAAAATGGTGCTATCATCATGTAGCGTAGGACCAGCAAAGCAGAGACGCCTTGCCATGGCTGCTGGCTGACCATATCTATGAAAATGTATGTCTGCAGTACTGTCTGTTATCCTGTAGCATGCACTGTATATCTCTTTTGCTGGTTCATTATGGTGTGCTAGGGGAATTTGTTTTTTCTCTAGTCTAAATTAACCCTTCCCTTACATGCATCAATAAACTGATTGAGCAGCTACCATTATGTGTATCACTTGTGATGAAAGGGGCTTGTGTCTCACCACAATTGCCCACATTCTGGTAAAATCATCTCCCTCCAAGGGAGAAGAAAACAAGGCCTGCACAGTCTGCTTCTGTAGTGGAGGTTTATAGTTCCAGGCTTTTGCACAGTTTCAGCTGGAGAAACAGAGGTCCAGGTTTTCCAGCTCACCCAAAGACAGCAGGAAGTCAGGTGAAGGAGAGGGGTTTAAAACTCCCAAACACCCACATTGCATTGCGCTGATGCCTATTAGGGGCCAGTGAGCAGGGACCAGTTTATAGCACCAGGGACTGTGGACATTGGCCGTGCCAGGAGAACATGGCATGTGTGGCTGCAAGCCGCTGCAGCAGAATGACTTTTAATATAGGACCTTTTAAGCTGGACCGCTTGCTTGAGTCTGCACCACGGGCTGAAAGCTGCCAGCCAGCCCCTGGTCTGATGCCAGTAAAGACTCTATGGTTGTAACCGGAAACCCTGCCAGCGAGTCCTTATTTAAGTACCCGTGATACACACTATATAAATAACGGTCAGTAAATAAATACATAATGGTTAGAGATGTAAGTACTGCGGAGCGCCCAGGAAACTGCGACATCGGTTACCTGTCCTGCCCTTTGATATCTGCATCTACGCGCTACATAGACACATCTGTATAAAACACGGACAGAAGCTACAGTGCTGAGATTTCAGTTCCAGATGCTCCTGAATAAAAGTCATTGCCATTCCGGACGCCTCCTCGCACCAGTCCCCAATTGGCCCAATACGGTTATCTGAGACATTGTTGTTGATCATCGGATGTTTTTCAGCGTTGAGTTTCCTGAACTTTATTAATGGTCCCGCTGAGCTCCCAGCAGCCTCCACGTGTCTCCCAGCATGGAGACTTTGATGAAAAGCAAGTTGCCGTTTTGATCAGACACTTACTAAAAGCCTCTAATCCCTCTCTTGCAGCGTTTCCTGCAGCCTCCTACTCGCGGCTAAAAATACTCTCAGTACTTACAGTATACTGCGCTAGTATTAACTCATAATGGGCTGCCGGAGATATAATTAGGAATTACGCATCATTCTGCAAAGATCTTCAGACATCAGATAATAAGGAACGCTCAAAGCAAAGGGATTTTATGTGAACATTTTTTTTTAATTTTTGTTGAAAAAATATTTAAATGAGACTTTAAGTTACATGTTTTAATGAAAGAATACATTCATTACCGGAACAATTCCCAGCAAATGAGGAAAAGTGTTTTGTGGTAATGTTATGTTTGCAGATTGACGGGTTTAAAAACTAGAATAAAAACTGAAAATTTTTACCTCTCTTAGGCTGGACAAAGGATTGGCTCTGGTTTGTTCTGCTTTCTGACTGGCTTCTGGTTGCAGTGATTGGCGTCTGGAGAAACCAAGTTATCCAATAGCGAAATCCCTCAAAGTTGGGTATGGGCCGGGCCAATAGAGGCAAAGCTACAATAGTTATAAGTAGAGATGAGCGGGTTCGGTTCCCTGAGAACCGAACCCCCCTGAACTTCACTACCCGAGCCCGGATCCGAGTCAGGCTCAGGTATTCCCACCTGACTCGGAAACCAGAACGAGGCAAAATGTCATCATCCCGCTGTCGGATTCTCGCGGGGTTTGGATTCCATATAAGGAGCCGTGCATTGCCGCAATTTTCACTCTGGCATTGGAGAGTGTAGAGAGAGGCCATGTCTCCGTCCTCAGTGTTCTGCATCAGTTCAGTGGTGCTGTATTGTGCTGCATCAGTCCAGTCACAGTGGTGGTGTCCTCTGCTGCCATATGTCCAGTGCTGCTGTACAAGTCCAGTCCATTGCAGTGGTGCTGTGTTGTCCTGCATCATTTCAGTGGTGGTGTCCCTGTGCTGCTGTATATGTCCAGCAGTACTGCCGTATAAATCCAGTGATACTGCCGTATATGTCTAGTGGTACTGCCGTATACTTCCAGTGGTACTGCCGTATAATTCCAGTGATACTGCCGTATAATTCCAGTGATACTGCCGTATAATTCCAGTGGTACTGACGTATAATTCCAGCAGTACTGGCGTATAAATCTAGTCCAGTGATACTGCCGTATATGTCCAGTGGTACTGGCGTGTAATTCCAGTGGTACTGTCGTATAATTCCAGTAATACTGGCGTATAATTCCAGAAGTACTGGCGTATAAATCCAGTCCAGTGATACTGCCGTATATGTCCAGTGGTACTGCCATATAATTCCAGTGATACTGATGTATATGTCCAGAGGTACTGCCATTTATGTGCAGTGGTACTGCCATATAATTCCAGTGATACTGCCGTATATGTCCAGTGGTACTGCTGTATATGTCCAGTGGTACTGCCGTATAAATCCAGTCCAGTGATACTGCCATATAATTCCAGTGATACTTGCATATAATTCCAGTGGTGCTGCCGTATAAACCCAATCCAGTGGTGCTGTCATATAAGTTCAGTGGTGCTGTACTGTGCTGTATATTATTTACTTCAAATAAAGGGGTTATTAATATGGAATCCAAATAATTTTCACAGGGTTTGCCGTGTGTGGTGTAGAGGTACGCTCTCCTGTACCGCATATTGGGGGTTATTCCGAGATGATCGCTAGCTGCCGTTGTTCGCTTCGTAGCAATCAGTGAAAAAAACAGCTAATCTGTGCATGTGCATGCGTATGCTCCGCAATGCCCAAGCGCGTCGTACAGGTACAAAATCCATTGTGGTTTTGCACTGGTTCTAGCAACGATTCCAATCGCACAGACGGACGCAAGGTGATTGACAGAAAGAGGGCGTTTCTGGGTGTCAACTGACCGTTTTCAGGGAGTGCTTAGAAAACGCAGGCGTGTCAGGGAAAATGCAGGCGTGGCTGGGTGTTCGGTGGGTGGGTGTGTGACGTCAAAAGCCGTCCCTCCGTCGTTAGAATCAACGCACACGAAGAGTAACTACAGGGCTGGTCTTGTTTTGCACAAAAAGATATTGCAGGCGCTCTGCTGCACAGGTGTTTGCACTTCTGCAAAGCGAAAATACACTCCCCAGTGGGCGGCGACAATGCATTTGCAATTTGCAATAGAGACATCCCGCAAAGCTAGGTATGGGCCAATAGAAGCAAAGCTGCAATAGTTATGAGCCAATAGAGACAACCCGCAAAGCTGGGTATGGGCCAATAGAGACAACCCGCAATGCTGGGTATGGGCCAATAGAGACAACCCGCAATGCTGGGTATGGGCCAATAAAGACAACCCGCAAAGCTGGGTATGGGCCAATAGAGTCATCCCGCAAAGCTAGGTATGGGCCAATAGAGTCATCCCGCAAAGCTGGGTATGGGCCAATAGAGTCATCCCGCAAAGCTGGGTATGGGCCAATAGAGACAACCCGCAATGCTGGGTATGGGCCAATAAAGACAACCCGCAAAGCTGGGTATGGGCCAATAGAGTCATCCCGCAAAGCTAGGTATGGGCCAATAGAGTCATCCCGCAAAGCTGGGTATGGGCCAATAGAGTCATCCCGCAAAGCTGGGTATGGGCCAATAGAGTCATCCCGCAAAGCTGGGTATGGGCCAATAGAGACAACCCGCAAAGCTGGGTATGGGCCAATAAAGACATCCCGCAAAGTTAGGTATGGGCCAATAGAGGCAAAGCTACAATAGTTATTAGCCAATAGAGACATCCCGCAAAGCTAGGTATGGGCCAATAGAGAAATCCCACAAAGCTAGGTATGTGCCAATAGAGACATCCCGCAAAGCTAGGTATGTGCCAATAGAGACATCCCGCAAAGCTAGGTATGTGCCAATAGAGACATCCCGCAAAGCTAGGTATGGGCCAATAGAGACATCCCGCAAAGTAAGGTATGGGCCAATAAAGACATCCCACAAAGCTGGGTATCGCCAATAGAGACATCCCGCAAAGCTAGGTATGTGCCAATAGAAGCAAAGCTGTAATAGTTATGAGCCAATAGAGACAACCCGCATAGCTGGGTATGGGCCAATAAAGACATCCCGCAAAGCTGGGTATGGGCCAATAAAGACATCCCGCAAAGCTGGGTATGGGCCAATAGAGACACTCCGCAAAGCTAGGTATGGGCCAATAGAGGCAAAGCTACAATAGTTGTTAGCCAATAGAGACATACCGCAAAGCTTGGGATGGGCCAATAGAGGCATCCCGCAAAGCTAGGTATGGGCCAATAGTGGCAAAGCTACAATAGTTATTAGCCAATAGAGACATCCCGCAAAGCTTGGGATGGGCCAATAGAGGCATCCCGCAAAGCTGGGTATGGGCCAATAGAGACATACCACAAAGCTAGGTATGGGCCAATAGTGGCAAAGCTACAATAGTTATTAGCCAATAGAGACATCCCGCAAAGCTTGGGATGGGCCAATAGAGGCATCCCGCAAAGCTGGGTATGGGCCAATAGAGACATCCCACAAAGCTAGGTATGGGTCAATAGAGGCATCCCGCAAAGCTAGGTATGGGTCAATAGAGGCATCTCGCAAAGTAAGGTATGGGCCAATAGAGGCATCCCGCGAAGCTTGGTATGGGCCAATAGAGGCATCCCACAAAGTTAGGTATGGGCCAGTAGAGGCATCCTGCGAAGCTGGATATGGGTCAATAGATTTATCCTGCAAAGCTGGGTATGGGCCAATAGAGACATCCCGCAAAGCTAGGTATGGGCCAATAGTGACATCCCGCGAAGCTGGGTATGGGCCAATAGAGGTATCCCGCGAAGCTGGGTATGGGCAAATAGAGGCATCCCGCAAAGCTGGGTATGGGCCAATAGAGACAACCCGCAAAGCTAGGTATGGGCCAAAAGAGGAAAAGCTACAATAGTTATGAGCCAGTAGAGGCAACCCGCAAATCTTGGTATGGGCCCATAGAGGCAACCAGCAAAGCTAGGTCCTCAAATAATTGGAATAAAACTTGTTCAAATTTATCTGGTTTGGTTGCAGCAGCCAGGGACGTCTTTTTCACTGGGCTTAATGGGCAGGTGTGCAAAAGCCCCTTAATTCTAAGGACCCTGGACTGATAGCTGAGGGTTCCTGTGGCCGGAAACCCCTGGTGGCCACATGGACAATGGTGGCCGTGGCACTGAAGGGGTTAACCCCTAGTGCCCGGTGCCATTAGGAGGACAGTGGGCGCTTGGCGCCACTTTTAAACTGTGCACTGGCACTAGGCGCCATCTTTAAATGTATTGTGGGTGCTAGGCATCGGGTATTTAAAATATGTTTAATAATGTGTCATATGTTATATCGCTGCGCAGTGGGAGAATGATGGACTGCACTGTTATAGAACTGTATGGACAGGGCACTTATGAGAAAAGTACAAGGTATTTTGTTTCTAAAAAGGACTTGAAAATAGTTTGTGAGACACTTTTTGCATAGGAAGTCGTATGGTAATTGTCCTAGCTCCAGACTTGCTATGTACACGTAAGTGTCAATAAGCCGGCCTTTTGGTGGCCAAAACATTTTCTTTGAAATACAAAGGAAGGTGGAAGGAAGACTGTTTGTGTTGAAGCCTTTCCTGTTGTAATCCCAAACACTGGGTTAGCATGGAGATGTGAATGAGACAGAAACATTTGTATTTTGAAGCAATGTGTTAAATGTATCAATGGCGAAGGGTAAACTCTCAGGTGGTAGGAATTGGAGTTTAAATTATACCAAACGTTGTGTGTGACAGGAAGGAGGAAATTGCTTCATGCACTTATATCCTTTTAAAATGTAATTTATTTATATTTTGTAAGATATCCTGATTGGATGGAAAGGACTGTGGTTTGTGATTTTACTGTATAAAATGAGGAGGCCTCCAGAGTGTATTATATCAACTACTTTGTGCTATGAACATCTTGCTGGATGCCGTTTCCCCTCTTTAGAACTATTGCAAATAAATACCATTTGCCTCAAGAAGACCGCTTCATCTTGTGACCTGCAAGGCTATGCCAAACATAGCCCCATTCTCCGGCTGTCCAGGAAGCACCCAACGTCTCCAAGCTCCGCTTTCCGCCAGCTACCGGTAGAGGCCTAGTCAAGCAACTAGTGGGGGATTCGTCAACACCACTCAGGTGTGGTAAGGCGGCATGTCGACGCATACAGAGCAGAACCGTGGTTCCAAATGCCACGGCAGGTTAGGAGTTTGGTGGTGGCAGCGTAAACCCGCCCACTGCGCAGTGGGTGGAGTCAGTAACAGGCGGTTACTGACGGTAAGCGGAAATCCCTTATGTGGTCAGGGCCCATGTGACCTAAACATCCATTCTGTGTACTGGTTACAGTTCCCTCTTTCCAGGGGTACCAGATTTATGAAACTCGGACCTGGAGAACCAGAGATACTATATCTGCCTTCAAAGCAGTGGACCCCATCTGCGCCTGTTAATTGATCTTCCTGGCCGGATATCTCAGGTTCTGTCTTTCTGAGGGTATCACCCAAAAGCTGGGACTCTCCCCTTTCGGTGGACACTGGCAGCTTGTACCTACTGTACCCAGAACCAGAGATATCAGCCGTCCAGCAGCTGGTCCCTGCTCCAGCTCCACACGCTTGGGATGTGGTTTTATATATTTGTTGGTGGATTGCTCCGGCTCCTAATCCCCAACACTCTAGTACCACCTAAAAGGTGTGAGTCTCCATCTTTTTATCTTATTGAAAGCCAAGAAAGCCACCACCAGGAACTGGAGATATCCTCAGTCAAGCAAGCTGCCCTCCCACCGGAAAATTATGAATATTAAGCCCACTCCACTATCTACCCCTCTCCTGTGTATTAAACACCCCCTACCACCCTGAAATCATGTACCGGGGGTCCCTTCATTCAGTTCAATTTCTACTGTCTATTCAGTGTTCTCCCTCCCGCCCAATCTCACTAACCTCCCCCAATCCGCTGACGATAGAACCCAGACTAGCACATGTTACAGATCTTTTTACATGTTGTCATTTTTAATATTTAAATTTACTCAAGTACTTGGTAATGGTAACCTTATAATGTTATATGATGTCGAAGTTCTGTTTATGCTACTTATTCTCCTTAATCATCGTTACTGTTCAGAGGCCTCCAAGTGTCTTCGAAACAACTGTTGTATATGTGTCCATCACAAAACCTTTCACAAACCACACAAGCCTGTTGTATGACCCTATTCTCCCATAATGCTGATTTATTAATTATACTGGTGTCAAAATTTGGTTTATTGATAAAGTAAAATGGTTTCTCAATAGCAAACAAAGACCTCGCAGTAAACTATAAACTGTTGAAGATTTAATGGTTAGATTTTATCGGAATTTTTAAGAGGTTTTTCACTCAAACTGCAAACGTTACCGATTTTGAGATCAAAGTTTGCAACCACTAAAAATACTTTACAGTGTGGTCATTAAGCTTCAATAATAAAGAACCTGTTCGCCATGTTTCAATTTTGGAATTTTTGGAGCCTAATCTAAAGGTTGTGAATTTGTTGTAAATTTTAAAGCATTAGAAAAAATTTGACAAACTAGCTGGAGAACCACTTTGAAACCATTTCAAGTCTTTATATGTATGATCCAACCGCTGCAAACTGAAGATGGGACTATTCTAACTTGAAACCATTGATTGAGATGATTTTTTGATTATTAAAAAGGAATAAACAACGGTATTAGCTGATGTGATGGTTCAAGGTTTTTTTAATCTTTTTTTTTTTAAAGATTAGATATCACCTTTAAAATTAGAATAACAGAAAATAATGAGGTGTGTTACATTAACATAAAACACTGGCTGGCCATAAGAAGTAGATTGGTAATTCACATTTTCTCCTTGTTTTTTTAATTCTTCATTTAATGATTGAAAATTCTGTAGTGTCATGTGACTACTATGGCAAACACAGTTGCATAGCACATGTCTGCTTGGCAGAGCACCCACATACAGCGTGTTCCCCCTGCTTTCCTGCCACCAATCCTGGTTAGTAATGTATAGTGCTGTGCATGCAATATTTGGCTGGTCTACGCACTCTTTGTGTGTGTGCCCAAATTTCAAGTACCAGCCTAGGCAGAAGTGTTGGATTTAACTTTTAATGGGGGAATCTACAACAGTTTTTTTACTCGTTATTTAACATACGGAGCCGTTGCGACAATCTCACCGGCTAGAGTGGCATCTGCTGTTTGGTGACTTTTTCTGGCGCTTTTCTGTGGCTTGCTTTTCAATCTGGAATCTTTTATATTGAACAAATCAAGACGTCAACTTTTGTTGTATTGAAATTGATTTCAGTTTGATTTAAAAATTGTAGACTATTACATTCCCCCCCTACAGTACATCTTATCTCGAAGATAAGACACAGGCAATCAGACGCTCCACAGCCACAATGGAACACTCCCCATGTTATTACCACCTTTGAATTTTCTGGGTATTGATCAAGCAGGTCTTCTCTTACTTTTACAAATGAAAAACCATCCTAAGAATAACACCTACTGTAACATTGAAACGGTGAGTTGTTACACAATGCTTGTTTCCCTGTGGGGCAGAATACTTTCTCTAAAGTTCATCTAAAACCATTTGGGGACCACTATTATAGTCTGAAAATGTTGTCTTTAAATCTATATTAGGACAGAGGACCCTATTCAGCTGCCCAAAGTAATGAATCAGCAACTGTGCTACATAAATGAGTTTGGCTGCTTTCCACAACTTCTCCACTTTCTCCCTCTCCGAGGATTGATACACCTCCCCCTAAGGGACTGTGCAGTGGTGCACGCAGTGTATGCACGGCTGCGATTACTCATTCTTAAGTGTGAATATAGGCAAATGCCAGTTATAGACTTGCCCTGTTCCTCCATGCAACGGACTGAGTAATCCCTACGACGCCCACATTTCTTATCTGAGCGCTGGGAGATCCGATCTCTCCACCATCGATACAACATCGGCACAGAATCGGTCACGACCTCGACTCCTCGAGCTGCCCTTGCCTGGCACAGAGTCTTCCTTGTAACTTTATTAAGAAATGGCCGCTGTGGCTGCAAAAGAGATCTCAGACGCACTCCGTTACACGTCCGTGGACGCCCATGACACCTCCTCTTTTTGTTATGACTTTAGGTCACCTCCCAGTCTCCGGCCGGAATCGCTCATGGATAGCAATTGCTTATGCCATCACATTGTGCGCGGTAGGGTTCTTCTGTTCTGCACATGTGCAGTTTGCTGGTTATTGCAAATGACGTCTGTTCTCCCAGCTGCGTCTATCTCTGAATCAGACATTAAGTGTCTTATTATATTGTAGCAGCAAATTTGTTAGCAGTTGGGCAAAACTATGTGCACTGCAGGTGGGGCAGATGTAACATGTGCAGAGAGCGTTAGATTTGGGTGAGGTGTGTTCAAACTGAAATCTAAATTGCAGTGTAAAAATAAAGCAGCCAGTATTTACCCTGCACAGAAACAATAACCCACCAGAGGCGTCACTTACTTTTATAACACCCGGTGCGGTCGCGGGTGGGAAATGGGGTGTGGCTTCGTGGAAGGGGGCGTGACTTCGTGAAAGGGGCGTGGCTTTGCGTCCCGACCCCGTTTTCAGCACATTGTGGGTCGGGGGATACGGCCTTCACCCGGAGACTGCTGAATCTGGAGTGCTGGCTTCTGCTGACAGGAGCCGGGTTGCAGCATCCAGCTCCTGTCACTGAGCAGGAGCCGGCACTTTGGTGTCACCCCTCAGAGGGTAACACCCGGGTGCGGGCCGCACCCCCCGCACCCACGCTGTGACGCCACTGTTACCCACCCAAATCTAACTCTCTCTGCACATGTTACATCTGCCCCACCTGCAGTGCACATGGTTTTGCCCAACTGCTAACAAATTTGCTGCTACGATCAGGTCTGAATTACCCCCACAGTGCAGTTGTTTTTATATTTAAATGTCGTTAATAACAATTTTGTTGTTTTTATACATACATATATTTGCATTAATGTATATATCCCATACTTACCTACATTCTGGCTGCTCTCTGCGGGAGAGAGCAGCCAGGTCGTCTCAGAGGGCGGGCAGGGGAGGCTGTGATGTGGATGAAGGGGTGGGCCGGAGGCGGGACGGGGGCGGAGTCACAATGACACTGCCTTTAAGCCACGCCCCCTGCTCTGTAATGCCGCGATCACCGGCATTACACTGCAGGGGGCGTGGCTATGATGACGCGATTCAGCAAGAATCGCGTCATCAACTGCCCGGACCGCCCACTTTACACACTAAGTGGGCGGACGGGCAGGGGGACCCCGCTAATCGGGAGACTTGCCTGCTTTTCCGGGGGGCCGGGAGGGTCACCCGATTTTCGGGAGCCTCACGGCCATTTAGGGAGAGTAGGCAAGTATGATATATCCTAATACTTTTAGCTGTGGGTATACAGTTACTTAATCTACAGTCTGTATAGCGCATTTCTGTACAAACGCAAGAGCCGTACTCCCTGCGTTCCGTGTCTGGTAGAAGATCGCGCTGGACGGGAGGATGGGAGCTGTCAGCCATACACAGGGCCTAATTCAGATCTGATCGCTAGGCTGCATTTTCTGCATCCCTGCGATCAGGTAGTCGCCGCCTACAGGGGGAGGGGGTTTCGCTGTGCAGGGGTGCGATCGCATGTGCAGGAGAGCCGTACAAACAGAAGTTTCTGCAGTCTCTGCACAGACCAGGACTTACTCTTCCAGTGCGATGATCGGAGCCGGAGCGGACGTCAGAAACCCTCCCTTCAAACGCCTGGGCACGCCTGCGATTTTCCGGGCACTCCCTGAAAACGGTCAGTTGCCACCCACAAACGGCCTCTTCCCGTTAGTCACCTTACGATCGCCCGTGCGATCGCATTTCTCGCACCATCCCATCGCTGACCCCTGCTCCCCGTCGCTGCGGACCAACGCGCCTGTGCATTGCGGTGTATACGCATGCGCAGTTCAGACCTGATCGCAGACTGTACAAAAACGCAGCCTCCCGGTCAGGTCTGAATTAGGTCCAAAGTTCTGGCATTTAACTCCATGAAACATATATCTCTAAAGCAAGGAGAAAACTGAAGGCTAATAGGACAAATAATTCTTTAAATGAATAAGAAGACGTAGCGACCACTCGGAGATAACATACAGAGCAGGTGGCTTATGAGGATTAATCCTTGAAGAAGCGTTAATTATAATTTTTATCTTGGAGTGGACACGTTTTTAATTGTAATTCAAAGAAAACTTGTATTATGCGCCAGCCGGCTCCTTTCCTTTCCGGTACAGCTCCACACGAGTGGGCAGAGGCGACTGACGTGTGCCCAGAGGAAGGGCACTCACAATAGTAATAGCAGAACAGCACAAACCACTCATCTGATCCTTGTGGCTTCTCAAGGATTCAAAGCGTTTACACACTCTTCACATTATTTCACCAAGCCCGGGCAGATCTCATCCTAGGTCAGGATGTGGTTAATATACCGTCTGTCGGGATCCCGATTCCAGAATCCCAACAGCCAGTGAAATGCCGGTGGCTGGAGTACTGCCCCCCCGTATTCCCACTTGGGTGGTAGTGTGCGAAGCTCACCACCGGGCCCGAAGCGTGGTGAGCGCAGTTAGACCGCGAGGGGACTTGCTGTGCTCTCTGCCGGTATTATGGCGAGCGGGATCCTGACTGCCGGCCTCCCGTCAGCCGGGATACCGTATCCAACCCTCTAAGCCCTCTGCTCCACGCTCACTGTCTATCCCATCTGTGTCACCCCTGTCTGTCCGCCCCTTCCCTTTAGGATGTGAGCTCTCACGAGCAGGGCCCTCTCCCCTCATCTTATTTTATTCTTTTACATAAACTATCTTTTACACCATACTCCCTTCAAAGGCAACAAGTCCCTCGGTTTTCTGACACCCTAATACTTACGTCAGTGTCGTCTGCTGAGGTAGCTATGTTTATATAACCTGTATAAGCCCTATACTGTCGTGGACTGTTATGCTTTTTTGCTTATTTGTTTATGTACTCTGCGGATCCATTGTGGCGCCATATAAATAAAGGCTAATAATAATAATCATTTTTATTTGTTTAGTATTTTTTTTTTTTATATCACCTGAATATATTACAGGGCTTTTGGAGCAGTATTCGTGAAAAATACTCAAAGCCCTTTAATTCACATAAACAGAATGCACTTCCCATTCATGCATTGGGAAATGCGATTTGCTTTAAATTTTTGTATGGTAATTTGGAAATACTGTATGTGTTGGGGGGGGAGGGGGGGAGCCCTGTGATAACAATGCTATCTGCAGATGGCATTAAGCAGGGTTCCCCCTCATTCCCTGACTCCTACTCTGACATGTAGAGGGGAGCTGGGAGCTGAACCCCTGTGATCAGCTTTATGGTCTAAATACACCGCTAGCTGATCACTATTAAAAAAAAAAATGATTTCAAAAAATAAAACAAAAAACAAATTGTTACCTGCACCCAGGGGTCCGGTGATCGGTGCACTCTCTCCCCTGATCAGCCAGGCTCCTGCTCTGAGACCTCGGTCAGCTGCTCTATGCTGTGAGCTGAGATGCCGGAATCACAGAGAAGGAGCCTGGCGCCCAGTTGACCAGAGGAGTCACTCAGCGATCATGATCACTGGGCAGGTAAGTGAGGGGTAAGGAGGTAGCACTAGCCAGTTTTGTGAAAAGTTTGTGAAGTGAAATCACAGGGGCAGAGCTTTCTTGTAATCATTGTTATCCCTGTGATGTATTCAATTATCACAATGCAATTTGTTGAGATGGTATTTAAAAATTAGAGATGAGCAGTTTGGATTTTAGGAAATATGAACCCGCCCGAAATTCAGGGATCCAAGTATAACCGAGCCGCCACTTAGGTTTTCCGCCAGACTCGGATTCCATATCGAAACAAAACGTTATCCTTCCGGGATCAGATTTTTGTGGGTTTTGGATTC
This sequence comes from Pseudophryne corroboree, assembly GCF_028390025.1. Classification (NCBI taxonomy): domain Eukaryota; kingdom Metazoa; phylum Chordata; class Amphibia; order Anura; family Myobatrachidae; genus Pseudophryne; species Pseudophryne corroboree. The sequence continues at coordinate 14,287,869 of NC_086444.1, read as the reverse complement.
CATATCAGGCCCCATGGTAGTGACTCTGTCATTTCACTGTGTTCTCAGGCATGCTGAGGTGGCTGTGCTGTGTCTATACAAGTGGCTGTGCTGTGTCCATACAAGTGGCTGTGCTGTGTCCATACAAGTGGCTGTGCTGTGTCCATACAAGTGGCTGTGCTGTGTCTATACAAGTGGCTGTGCTGTGTCCATACAAGTGGCTGTGCTGTGTCCATACAAGTGGCTGTGCTGTGTCTATACAAGTGGCTGTGCTGTGTCCATACAAGTGGCTGTGCTGTGTCTATACAAGTGGCTGTGCTGTGTCCATACAAGTGGCTGTGCTGTGTCCATACAAGTGGCTGTGCTGTGTCTATACAAGTGGCTGTGCTGTGTCTATACAAGTTGTTGTGCTGTGTCCATACAAGTGGCTGTGCTGTGTCCATACAAGTGGCTGTGCTGTGTCTATACAAGTGGCTGTGCTGTGTCTATACAAGTGGCTGTGCTGTGTCCATACAAGTGGCTGTGCTGTGTCTATACAAGTTGCTGTGCTGTGTCCATACAAGTGGCTGTGCTGTGTCTATACAAGTGGCTGTGCTGTGTGCAGACTCCAGACAAGTGGCTGTGCTGTGCCCATACAAGTGGCTGTGCTGTGTGCAGACTCCAGACAAGTGGCTGTGCTGTGCCCATACAAGTGGCTGTGCTGTGTGCAGACTCCAGACAAGTGGCTGTGCTGTGTGCAGACTCCAGACAAGTGGCTGTGCTGTGTCCAGACTCCAGACAAGTGGCTGTGCTGTGTCCAGACTCCAGACAAGTGGCTGTGCTGTGTCCAGACTCCAGACAAGTGGCTGTGCTGTGTCCAGACTCCAGACAAGTGGCTGTGCTGTGTCCAGACTCCAGACAAGTGGCCGTGCTGTGTGCTGACTCCAGACAAGTGGCTGTGCTGTGTCCAGACTCCAGACAAGTGGCTGTGCTGTGTCCAGACTCCAGACAAGTGGCTGTGCTGTGTCCAGACTCCAGACAAGTGGCTGTGCTGTGTCCATACACGTGGCTGTGCTTTGTCCATACACATGGATGTGCTGTGTCCATACACGTGGATGTGCTGTGTGCATACACGTGGATGTGCTGTGTCCATATAAGTGGCTGTGCTGTGTCCAGACAAGTGGCTGTGCTGTGTCCAGACAAGTGGTTGTGCTGTGTGCAGACTCCACTACCAGGAAAGTGTTCGCTGCACCAGCACACACTGTTTTATTGCCTTTCTAATCAGGTCGACATTTCATCAGTGTTGACATGATGAATGTCAAAAAGGTCAGAGTCAACATGCAGTGTTACAACATCATGACTAGAGTTTGTCGAAAAAATATACCAAACTCGTCTTAGCATTTCCCTCTCCCATGGGGAGGAACTGATGTGATCCGGGAATATGTGTGCACTGTATAAATAACTGGTAATAAATAAATAAATAATGGCTTCATGGGGAAGGGGCATGGCCACAGAATAGTACTAATTCACATTACACCGCCCAGTAGGGTCTGTTATACACATTACACCACACAGTAGTGTCCGTTATTCACATTACACCGCACAGTAGGGTCTGTTATACACATTACACCACACAGTAGTGTCCATTATTCACATTACACCACACAGTAGTGTCCATTTTCTCTAACGTCCTAGTGGATGCTGGGGACTCCGAAAGGACCATGGGGAATAGCGGCTCCGCAGGAGACTGGGCACAAAAGTAAAAGCTTTAGGACTACCTGGTGTGCACTGGCTCCTCCCCCTATGACCCTCCTCCAAGCCTCAGTTAGATTTTTGTGCCCGAACGAGAAGGGTGCAGTCTAGGTGGCTCTCCTGAGCTGCTTAGAAAAAAGTTTAGTTTTAGGTTTTTTATTTTCAGTGAGACCTGCTGGCAACAGGCTCACTGCACCGAGGGACTAAGGGGAGAAGAAGCGAACTCACCTGCGTGCAGAGTGGATTGGGCTTCTTAGGCTACTGGACATTAGCTCCAGAGGGACTATCACAGGCCCAGCCATGGATGGGTCCCAGAGCCGCGCCGCCGTCCCCCTTACAGAGCCAGAAGACTGAAGAGGTCCGGAAAATCGGCGGCAGAAGACGTCCTGTCTTCAATAAGGTAGCGCACAGCACCGCAGCTGTGCGCCATTGCTCTCAGCACACTTCACACTCCGGTCACTGAGGGTGCAGGGCGCTGGGGGGGGGCGCCCTGAGACGCAATAAAAACACCTTTTTTGGCAAAAAATACATCACATATAGCTCCTGGGCTATATGGATGCATTTAACCCCTGCCAATTTTTCCATAAAAAAGCGGGAGAAAGGCCGCCGAAAAGGGGGCGGAGCCTATCTCCTCAGCACACTGGCGCCATTTTTTCCTCACAGCTCCGTTGGAGGAAGGCTCCCTGACTCTCCCCTGCAGTCCTGAACTACAGAAACAGGGTAAAACAAGAGAGGGGGGGCACTAATTTGGCAGATAAATATATATTGCAGCTATATCAGGGAAAAACACTTATATAAGGTTATCCCTATATATATATAGCGCTCTGGTGTGTGCTGGCAAACTCTCCCTCTGTCTCCCCAAAGGGCTAGTGGGGTCCTGTCCTCTGTCAGAGCATTTCCTGTGTGTGTGCTGTGTGTCGGTACGTTGTGTCGACATGTATGAGGAGGAAAATGGTGTGGAGGCGGAGCAATTGCCTGTGTTAGTGATGTCACCCCCTAGGGAGTCGACACCTGACTGGATGGTCTTATGGAAAGAATTACGTGATAGTGTCAGCACTTTACAAAAGACTGTTGACGACATGAGACAGCCGGCAAATCAGTTAATACCTGTACAGGCGTCTCAAACACCGTCAGGGGCTCTAAAACGCCCGTTACCTCAGGTCGATACAGACACTGACACGGACACTGACTCCAGTGTCGACGGTGAGGAAACAAACGTATTTTCCAGTAGGGCCACACGTTACATGAGCACGGCAATGAAGGAGGTTTTGAACATTTCTGATACAGGTTGAGTATCCCATATCCAAATATTCCGAAATACGGAATATTCCGAAATACGGACTTTTTTGAGTGAGAGTGAGATAGTGAAACCTTTGTTTTTTGATGGCTCAATGTACACAAACTTTGTTTAATACACAAAGTTATTAAAACTATTGTATTAAATGACCTTCAGGCTGTGTGTATAAGGTGTATATGAAACATAAATTAATTGTGTGAATGTACACACACTTTGTTCAATGCACAAAGTTACAAAAAATATTGGCTAAAATTACCTTCAGGCTGTGTGTATAAGGTGTATATGTAACAAAAATGCATTCTGTGCTTAGATTTAGGTCCTATCACCATGATATCTCATTATGGTATGCAATTATTCCAAAATACGGAAAAATCCCATATCCAAAATATCTCTGGTCCCAAGCATTTTGGATAAGGGATACTCAACCTGTACTACAAGTACCACAAAAAAGGGTATTATGTGGGGTGTGAAAAAACTACCCGTAGTTTTTCCTGAATCAGATGAATTAAATGAGGTGTGTGATGAAGCGTGGGTTTCCCCCGATAAAAACTGCTAATTTCTAAAAAATTATTGGCATTATACCCTTTCCCGCCAGAGGTTAGGGCACGTTAGGAAACACCCCCTAGGGTAGATAAGGCGCTCACACGCTTATCAAAACAAGTGGCGTTACCGTCTCCTGATACGGCCGCCCTCAAGGAACCAGCTGATAGGAAGCTGGAAAATATCCTAAAAAGTATATACACACATACTGGTATTATACTGCGACCAGCAATCGCCTCAGCCTGGATGTGCAGTGCTGGGGTGGCTTGGTCGGATTCCCTGACTGAAAATATTGATACCCTGGACAGGGACAGTATATTATTGACTATAGAGCATTTAAAGGATGCATTTCTATATATGCGAGATGCACAGAGGGATATTTGCACTCTGGCATCAAGAGTAAGTGCGATGTCCATTTCTGCCAGAAGAGGGTTATGGACGCGACAGTGGTCAGGTGATGCGGATTCCAAATGGCATATGGAAGTATTGCCGTATAAAGGGGAGGAGTTATTTGGGGTAGGTCTATCGGACCTGGTGGCCACGGCAACGGCTGGGAAATCCACCTTTTTACCCCAGGTCACCTCTCAGCAGAAAAAGATACCGTCTTTTCAGGCTCAGTCCTTTCGTTCCCATAAGGGCAAGCGGGCAAAAGGCCACTCATATCTGCCCCGGGGCAGAGGAAGGGGAAAAAGACTGCAGCAGACAGCCTCTTCCCACGAACAGAAGCCCTCCCCCGCTTCTGCCAAGTCCTCAGCATGACGCTGGGGCCTTACAAGCGGACTCAGGCACGGTGGGGGCCCGTTTCAAGAATTTCAGCGCGCAGTGGGCCCACTCGCAAGTGGACCCCTGGATCCTGCAGGGGTACAAATTGGAATTCGAGACGTCTCCCCCTCGCCGGTTCCTGAAGTCTGCTTTACCCCCGACAGGGAGGCGGTATTGGAAGCCATTCGCAAGCTGTATTCCCAGCAGGTGATAATCAAGGTACCCCTCCTACAACAGGGAAAGGGGTATTATTCCACGCTGTTTGTGGTACCGAAGCCGGACGGCTCGGTGAGACCCATTTTAAATCTGAAATCCTTGAACACTTACATAAAAAGGTTCAAGTTCAAGATGGAGTCACTCAGAGCAGTGATAGCGAACCTGGAAGAAGGGGACTATATGGTGTCTCTGGACATCAAGGATGCTTACCTCCATGTCCCAATTTGCCCTTCTCACCAAGGGTACCTCAGGTTTGTGGTACAGAACTGTCACTATCAGTTTCAGACGCTGCCGTTTGGATTGTCCACGGCACCCCGGGTCTTTACCAAGGTAATGGCCGAAATGATGATTCTTCTTCGAAGAAAAGGCGTCTTAATTATCCCTTACTTGGACGATCTCCTGATAAGGGCAAGGTCCAGAGAACAGTTAGAGGTCGGAGTAGCACTATCTCAAGTAGTACTACGACAGCACGGATGGATTCTAAATATTCCAAAATCGCAGCTGATTCCGACGACACGTCTGCTGTTCCTAGGGATGATTCTGGACACAGTACAGAAAAAGGTGTTTCTCCCGGAGGAGAAAGCCAGGGAGTTATCCGACCTAGTCAGGAACCTCCTAAGACCAGGCCAAGTGTCAGTGCATCAATGCAGAAGGGTCCTGGGAAAGATGGTGGCTTCTTACGAAGCGATTCCATTCGGCAGATTCCACGCAAGAACTTTTCAGTGGGATCTGCTGGACAAATGGTCCGGATCGCATCTTCAAATGCATCAGCGGATAACCCTGTCTCCAAGGACAAGGGTGTCTCTCCTGTGGTGGTTACAGAGTGCTCATCTCCTAGAGGGCCGCAGATTCGGCATTCAGGATTGGGTCCTGGTGACCACGGATGCCAGCCTGAGAGGCTGGGGAGCAGTCACACAGGGAAAAAATTTCCAGGGCTTGTGGTCAAGCATGGAAACGTCACTTCACATAAATATCCTGGAACTAAGGGCCATTTACAATGCCCTAAGTCAGGCAAGGCCTCTGCTTCAGGGTCAGCCGGTGTTGATCCAGTCGGACAACATCACGGCAGTCGCCCACGTAAACAGACAGGGCGGCACAAGAAGCAGGAGGGCAATGACGGAAGTTGCAAGGATTCTTCGCTGGGCGGAAAATCATGTGATAGCACTGTCAGCAGTGTTCATTCCGGGAGTGGACAACTGGGAAGCAGACTTCCTCAGCAGACACGATCTTCACCCGGGGGAGTGGGGACTTCACCCAGAAGTCTTCCACATGATTGTGAACCGTTGGGAAAAACCAAAGGTGGACATGATGGCGTCCCGCCTCAACAAAAAACTGGACAGATATTGCGCCAGGTCAAGGGACCCTCAGGCAATAGCTGTGGACGCTCTGGTAACACCGTGGGTGTACCAGTCAGTGTATGTGTTCCCTCCTCTTCCTCTCATACCAAAAGTACTGAGAATCATAAGAAGGAGAGGAGTAAAGACTATACTCGTGGCTCCGGATTGGCCAAGAAGGACTTGGTACCCGGAAATTCAAGAGATGCTCACGGAAGACCCGTGGCCTCTGCCTCTAAGAAAGGACCTGCTCCAGCAGGGACCATGTCTGTTCCAAGACTTACCACGGCTGCGTTTGACGGCATGGCGGTTGAACGCCGGATCCTGAAGGAAAAAGGCATTCCGGATGAAGTCATCCCTACCCTGATCAAAGCCAGGAAGGATGTAACCATACAACATTATCACCGTATTTGGCGTAAATATGTTGCGTGGTGCGAGGCCAGGAAGGCCCCTACAGAGGAATTTCAACTAGGTCGATTCCTGCATTTCCTGCAAACAGGACTGTCTATGGGCCTCAAATTAGGGTCCATTAAGGTTCAAATTTCGGCCCTGTCGATATTCTTCCAAAAAGAACTAGCTTCAGTTCCTGAAGTTCAGACGTTTGTCAAGGGGGTACTGCATATACAGCCTCCTTTTGTGCCTCCAGTGGCACCTTGGGATCTCAATGTAGTTTTGGGATTCCTAAAATCACATTGGTTTGAACCACTCACCACTGTGGATTTAAAATATCTCACATGGAAAGTGGTAATGCTGTTAGCCCTGGCTTCAGCCAGGCGTGTATCAGAATTGGCGGCTTTATCCTATAAAAGCCCTTACCTAATTTTTCATACGGACAGGGCAGAATTGAGGACTCGTCCTCAATTTCTCCCTAAGGTGGTTTCAGCATTTCACTTAAACCAGCCTATTGTGGTGCCTGCGGCTACTAGGGACTTGGAGGATTCCAAGTTGCTGGACGTAGTCAGGGCCCTGAAAATATATGTTTCCAGGACGGCAGGAGTCAGAAAATCTGACTCGCTGTTTATCCTGTATGCACCCAACAAGCTGGGTGCCCCTGCTTCTAAGCAGACGATTGCTCGTTGGATTTGTAGTACAATTCAGCTTGCACATTCTGTGGCAGGCCTGCCACAGCCAAAATCTGTAAAAGCCCATTCCACACGGAAAGTGGGCTCATCTTGGGCGGCTGCCCGAGGGGTCTCGGCTTTACAACTTTGCCGAGCAGCTACTTGGTCAGGGGCAAATACGTTTGCAAAATTCTACAAATTTGATACCCTGGCTGAGGAGGACCTGGAGTTCTCTCATTCGGTGCTGCAGAGTCATCAGCACTCTCCCGCCCGTTTGGGAGCTTTGGTATAATCCCCATGGTCCTTTCGGAGTCCCCAGCATTCACTAGGACGTTAGAGAAAATAAGAATTTACTTACCGATAATTCTATTTCTCATAGTCCGTAGTGGATGCTGGGCGCCCATCCCAAGTGCGGATTGTCTGCAATACTTGTACATAGTTATTGTTACAAAAATCGGGTTATTATTGTTGTGAGCCATCTTTTCAGAGGCTCCTCTGTTATCATGCTGTTAACTGGGTTCAAATCACAAGTTGTACGGTGTGATTGGTGTGGCTGGTATGAGTCTTACCCGGGATTCAAAATCCTTCCTTATTGTGTACGCTTGTCCGGGCACAGTATCCTAACTGAGGCTTGGAGGAGGGTCATAGGGGGAGGAGCCAGTGCACACCAGGTAGTCCTAAAGCTTTTACTTTTGTGCCCAGTCTCCTTCGGAGCCGCTATTCCCCATGGTCCTTTCGGAGTCCCCAGCATCCACTACGGACTATGAGAAATAGAATTATCGGTAAGTAAATTCTTATTATTCACATTACACCACACAGTAATGTCCGTTATTCACATACACCTCACAGTAGTGTCCGTTATTCACATTACACCACACAGTATTGTCCATTATTCATATTACACCACACAGTAGTGCCCGTTATTCTCATTACACCACACAGTAGTGTCCATTATTCACATTACACCGCACAGTATTGTCCATTATTCACATTACACCACACAGTAGTGTCCATTATTCACATTACACCACACAGTAGTGTCCGTTATTCACATTACACCTCACAGTAGTGTCCGTTATTCACATACACCTCACAGTAGTGTCCGTTATTCACATTATACCACACAGTAGTGTCCATTACTCACATTACACCACACAGTAGTGTCCGTTATTCACATTATACCACACAGTAGTGTCCGTTATTCACATTATACCACACAGTAGTGTCCATTACTCACATTACACCGCACAGTAGGGTCTGTTATACACATTACACCACACAGTAGTGTCCATTAGTCACATTACACTGCACAGTAGTGTCCATTAGTCATGTTACACCATACAGTAGTGTCCATTACTCACATTACACCGCAGAGTAGTGTCCATTATTCACATTACACCACACAGTAGTGTCTGTTACTCACATTACACCGCACAGTAGTGTCCGTTATCACATTATACCACACAGAAGAGTCCATTACTCACATTACATCACACAGTAGTGTCCATTATTCACATTACACTGCACAGTAGTGCCCGTTATTCACATTAAACCGCACAGTAGTGTCCGTTATTCATATTACACCGTGCAGTAATGTCCGTTATTCACATTACACCGCACAGTAGGGTCTGTTATACACATTACACCACACAGTAGTGTCCGTTAGTCACATTACACTGCACAGTGGTGTCCATTACTCACATTACATCACACAGTAGTGTCCATTATTCACATTATACCACACAGTAGTGTCCGTTATTCACATTACAGGGCACAGTAGTGTCCGTTATTCACATTACACCGCAGAGTAGTGTCCATTATTCACATACACCTCACAATAGTGTCCGTTATTCACATTACACCGCACAGTAGTGCCCGTTATTCACATTACACCACACAGTAGTGCCCGTTATTCACATTACACCACACAGTAGTGCCCGTTATTCATATTACACCGCACAGTAGTGCCCGTTATTCACATTACACCACACAGTAGTGCCCGTTATTCACATTACACCGCACAGTAGTGTCCGTTATTCACATTACACCACACAGTAGTGTCCGTTATTCACATTACACCACACAGTAGTGTCCGTTATTCACATTACACCACACAGTAGTGCCCGTTATTCACATTACACCACACAGTAGAGCCCCTTATACATATTGCACTATGGTTATGCCACTTATACACATTACACTATGGTACAGCCGCTTTGGAAGTAGCTGTATTTAACTATTTACTTGTTTAACCGCTTAACTGATGAGTTTTCCCTTCAAAACTGTTCATATATTTGTTTTTTCAAAACATTTTTATTTAATGTAGTTTAAAGTATTTTTTAGAATATATAAATATTATATTATGCACATTTGCAGAACGGATCTCCTCATCAAAAACTTGGGGACCCAGTGGGTCAGTGCGGTGCCATGTGATCTGTCCATATCAGTTAAGTGGTTAATTCAAATAAATTAAAAACACTATATATGCCCTGACTGACCTGACCTCACAACCCCCCAATTCCTCAGTAAAAATAAAGCCCCAAACGAGACCCCTGCAGACCTGATAAACTTCCCCAGTCTCTGAATGAAAATAATACCCCAAATGTGACCCCCCAGACATCAAACCCCCTAAAAACTCTCAATTAAAATAATGCACCAAAATTAGTGTAGTGAGGGAGTTGTAGACAATGCGCTGAAGGAGTTTGGAGGCAAAAGGAAGGAGAGAGATGGGTTGGTAGTTGGAGAGAGTGTGTGGATCAAGGGTAGGTTTTTAAGAAAAGGAGAGACAAGGGCATGCTTGAAGCAGAGGGGACAGTGCCTGATGAGAGGGAGAGATTGAAGAGGTTGGCAAGATGGGAACAGGCAGAAAGAGAGACGTAAAGGAGGAGACAGGAGGTGATAGGGTCTCTTGTGGACGTGGAGAGGGGACCAGATAAGAGACATGACTTAATCTGCAGATACAAGAAAGAAGTCAGAGTCGGTAGATGGATGGGGAAGGGTGGTCAGCGCAAGGAGGGGGCAGGTTGTTGAGGGTCTGTTGGGATGTGATGTCCTGACCTATGGAGTCAAATCTGGATGTGATGTAGGTGGCAAAGTCAAAGGTAGAGAGTAAAGAAGGGGTTTGAGGTGGGGGTGGGCAGAGGAGGGATTAGACAGTGGCAAAGAGACGCCGGGTGTTCAAAGGGGATACAGTCATTAGGGCGACACAGCTTAGGTCGACAGTCATTACGTCGACCACTGAAGGTCAACATGCATTAGGTCGACATGTACTAGGTCAAAAGGTCGACATGAGTTTTTCACATTTTATTTTTCATTTTTTGGACTTTTTCATACTTGATGATCCACGTGGACTACAATTGGGAATGGTAACCTGTGCCTAGCGCAGCGGTAGCGGAGCGAGCCACCTTGCCCAAAGCAGGGGAACACGGTGCACTAATTGGGGTTCCCCATCACTTTACAAAGAAAACGACACCAAAAACCCCCCAAAAAACCATGTCAACCTTTCGACCTGTCGACCTAGTACATGTCGACCTAATGACCATGTTGACCTGTTGACCCTGTCGACCTTATGCATGTCGACCTTCCATGGTCGACCCAATGACTATCGACCTAAGTTGAGTCGACCCAACGACCCAAATCAGGTCAAAGATTGGGAGGGGATGATGTTCTTGAAGTAGGACTGTTGAGAGATGGAAGGGGCAGCACTGTAGGGTGAGAACATAAATTTGAGCCTTTGTCTCATGTCTGCTCCTCCTTCACTAACTGCGTATGCACCTCTTATGTATGTATGTATATTTGTATGATCTGTTATACTGACCGCGATGCACAGCTTTGTGGCACCTTCCAAAAAACAATGATGATGATGATGATGATATGTACAAACATAAAACATACAGGAGTATTTATTCTATTCAGAAGACATTTCCCAGTGTACAGTATTTAGGAATATAATGACCTCTGCCCTTGCTTGTCTGATAGTATCCGGACTATAGGTCAACTATGAAAAGGTCGACAGTCATGGTCAAAAAGTCCACATGGATTACAATTGGGAATAGTAACCTGGTGGACAAAGCGAGTCCTACGAGGGGACGCGTTACACTATTTAGGGTTCCACGTGCTTTGTTGGCGAAAACAACACCACAGAACATCAAAATGGTGTGTCAACCTTTTTATGTGTCGACAGTTTGACCCTGTCGACCCTGTTGACCTAATGCACGTCGACCAGTATTGGCTGTAGACCTTTTGCTTGTAGATCCAGTGATCCATACCCTGCCTGATAATAGAACACCAGCCGTAGAGAAGAAGATAGATAAATATAGTCATATAACATAATACTGGGAAATAATCCACACCAATTAAAATAGGATTTTTTTCTATTCCACTTAATAAGAGCTGCAAATTCTGGGACCAAGATTCATTAAACGTTGGAAGCTGATCATCTGCTTGGTAGGAAGATAAGTGCTAATTAAGGCTGACGGGCACGACTAGCAGCAGCTAACGAATCGCCCCACTCCCAGGTGGCTCATCTAATCATACAGCCGGTACAGGGAAGATCCCAATTCCCGATAGTCCTCCACTGTCACTGTGAGAAGCCTCATAATGGCCTCATCACACACAGGAACATCGGAAGCTTCACAGTCTCAGCCATCGCAGAACATTTACTGAGAGACAACTTTATAGAAAACAGCCGTAATAAAGTGGTTTATATGGGGCGAGTAATAGAGACTTTCCTGCGGTCACACAGGTTTCCATTATACTAGTTATCTATACTACGGGGCAGATGTACCAAGCCTTGGAGGGGGATAAAGTGGACGGAGAAAAGGGGTCATTCCGAGTTGTTCGCTCGCTAGCAGTTTTTAGCAGCCGTGCAAACGCTATGCCGCCGCCCACTGGGAGTGTATTTTAGCTTAGCAGAAGTGCGAACGAAAGGATCGCAGAGCGGCTACAAAATAATTTTGTGCAGTTTTAGAGTAGCTCCAGACCTACTCAGCGCTTGCGATCACTTCAGACTGTTCAGTTCCTGTTTAGACGTCACGAACACGCCCTGCGTTCGCCCAGCCATGCCTGCGTTTTTCCTGGCATGCCTGTGTTTTTCCGCACACTACCTGAAAATGGTCAGTTCACACCCAGAAACGCCCTCTTCCTGTCAATCACTCTGCGGCCAGCAGTGCGACTGAAAAGCCTCGCTAGACCTTGTGTGAAACTACATCGGCTGTTGTGAAAGTACGTCGCCCGTGCGCATTGCACCGCATACGCAAGCGCAGAAGTACCGTTTTTTTGCATCATCGCTGCACAGCGAACTAATGCAGCTAGCGATCAACTCAGAATGACCACCACAGTATAAACCAATCAGCTCCTTACCGCCATGTTACAGGCTGTGTTTTAAAAATGACAGGAGCTGTTTGGCTGGTACTTTATCTCTTTCCACTTTATCTCTTTCCTCTTTATCTCTGTCCAAGGCTTAGTACATCTCCCCTTGTCTTTAAGTAAAGCTTATTCTACTGCAAAGAACACTGAAGGATACCTAATGCAGCCAACCCGTCTGGGCCTAGGTCATTCCCCCCCAATAATGGCATCAGAAGGGGGGAAAGGGTCACACATTGGGGTATACCCGGTGCAACAATAGAACCAGAGGCAGGATTTAGTGTGGAGGAAGTGACGGGTGGGGGTACAGCGATTTACTAAGGCAAATAGAAGCAAGCGGGGACAAGAGGCGTGGGGGGGGGGGGGGGGTTGGAAGATTGGGGCTGCTTCAGCATCAGCCGCTATTGTGCTGAAATCGCTTTTAGACAATTTCAGCACATGTGCACATGCATACACGCCGGTACGCACACGTGCAAGGTCTTAAACTGCGTTCTCTTAACAGTGCAGTTTATCGATGCCATGTTTTAAGGTGATCGATGCACTGTTTGAGGGGGCGCGGTCCGGACAATGCAGGTGTGTCCGGACTGATCGCGGGACGGGACGGGGCAACAGCGTGACATCACACGCATCCCTTGTGACCCAAAAGATGGCGGTCTTTTGGGTCTTACTGTATGATGGTAATCATACAGTACAGGTTGAGTATCCCATATCCATATATTCCGAAATACGGAATATTCCGAAATACGGACTTTTTTGAGTGAGAGTAAAATAGTGAAACCTTTGTTTTTTTATGTCTCAATGTACACAAACTTTGTTTAATACACAAAGTTATTAAAAATATTGTATTAAATGACCTTCAGGCTGTGTGTATAAGGTGTATATGAAACATAAATGAATTGTGTGAATGTAGACACACTTTGTTTAATGCACAAAGTTATAAAAAATATTGGCTAAAATGACCTTCAGGCTGTGTGTATAAGGTGTATATGTAACATAAATGCATTCTGTGCTTAGATTTAGGTCCCATCACCATGATATCTCATTATGGTATGCAATTATTCCAAAATACGGAAAAATCCCTTATCCAAAGTACCTCTGGTCCCAAGCATTTTGGATAAGGGAGACTCAACCTCTAATAGGGAAGAGCAGGAGCAGAGCATTGTGTCCTCCTGGAGAGGTTCATGTTGGGAGGTATGACATAGGTATGAGCACTGGGTCAGTATTGGGGTACAGCACAGGTGATGGTAATCATACAGTAAGAGGGAAGAGCAGGAGCAGAGCATTGTGTCCTCCTGGAGAGGTCATGTTGGGAGGTATGACATAGGTATGAGCACTGGGTCAGTATTAGGGTACAGCACAGGTGATGGTAATCATACAGTAAGAGGGAAGAGCAGGAGTAGAGCATTGTGTCCTCCTGGAGAGGGTCATGTTGGGAGGTATGACATAGGTATTAGCACTGGGTCAGTATTAGGGTACAGCACAGGTGATGGTAATCATACAGTAAGAGAGAAGAGCAGGAACAGAGCATTGTGTCCTCCTGGAGAGGTCATGTTGGGAGGTATGACATAGGTATGAGCACTGGGTCAGTATTGGGGTACAGCACAGGTGATGGTAATCATACAGTAAGACGGAAGAGCAGGAGCAGAGCATTGTGTCCTCCTGGAGAGGTCATGTTGGGAGGTATGACATAGGTATGAGCACTGGGTCAGTATTAGAGTACAGCACAGGTGATGGTAATCATACAGTAAGAGGGAAGAGCAGGAGCAGAGCATTGTGTCCTCCTGGAGAGGTCATGTTGGAAGGTATGACATAGGTATGAGCACTGGGTCAGTATTAGGGTACAGCACAGGTGATGGTAATTATACAGTAAGAGGGAAGTGCAGGAGCAGAGCATTGTGTCCTCCTGGAGAGGTCATGTTGGGAGGTATGACATAGGTATGAGCACTGGGTCAGTATTAGGGTACAGCACAGGTGATGGTAATCATACAGTAATAGAGAAGAGCAGGAACAGAGCATTGTGTCCTCCTGGAGAGGTCATGTTGGGAGGTATGACATAGGTATGAGCACTGGGTCAGTATAAGGGTTCAGCACAGGTGATGGTAATCATACAGTAAGAGGGAAGAGCAGGAGCAGAGTATTGTGTCCTCCTGGAGAGGTCATGTTGGGAGGTATGACATAGGTATGAGCACTGGGTCAGTATTAGGGTACAGCACAGGTGATGGTAATCATACAGTAAGAGGGAAGAGCAGGAGCAGAGCATTGTGTCCTCCTGGAGAGTGTCATGTTGGGAGGTATGACATAGGTATGAGCACTGGGTCAGTATTAGGGTACAGCACAGGTGATGGTAATCATACAGTAAGAGGGAAGTCCAGGAGCAGAGCATTGTGTCCTCCTGGAGAGGGTCATGTTGGGAGGTATGACATAGGTATGAGCACTGGGTCAGTATTGGGGTACAGCACAGGTGATGGTAATCATACAGTAAGGGGGAAGAGCAGGAGCAGAGCATTGTGTCCTCCTGGAAAGGTCATGTTGGAAGGTATGACATAGGTATGAGCACTGGGTCAGTATTAGGGTACAGCACAGGTGATGGTAATCATACAGTAAGAGGGAAGTGCAGGAGCAGAGCATTGTGTCCTCCTGGAGAGGTCATGTTGGGGGTATGACATAGGTATGAGCACTGGGTCAGTATTAGGGTACAGCACAGGTGATGGTAATCATACAGTAAGAGGGAAGTGCAGGAGCAGAGCATTGTGTCCTCCTGGAGAGGTCATGTTGGGGGTATGACATAGGTATGAGCACTGGGTCAGTATTAGGGTACAGCACAGGTGATGGTAATCATACAGTAAGAGGGAAGAGCAGGAGCAGAGCATTGTGTCCTCCTGGAGAGGTCATGTTGGAAGGTATGACATAGGTAGGAGCACTGGGTCAGTATTAGGGTACAGCACAGGTGATGGTAATCATACAGTAAGGGGGAAGAGCAGGAGCAGAGCATTGTGTCCTCCTGGAGAGGGTCGTGTTGGGAGGTATGACATAGGTATGAGCACTGGGTCAGTGTTAGGGTACAGCACAGGTGATAGTAATCATACAGTAAGAGGACAGTGCAGGAGCAGAGCATTGTGTCCTCCTGGAGAGGTCATGTTGGGAGGTATGACATAGGTATGAGCACTGGGTCAGTATTAGGGTACAGCACAGGTGATGGTAATCATACAGTAAGAGGGAAGAGCAGGAGCAGAGCATTGTGTCCTCCTGGAGAGGTCATGTTGGGAGGTATGACATAGGTATGAGCACTGGGTCAGTATTAGGGTACAGCACAGGTGATGGTAATCATACAGTAAGAGGGAAGAGCAGGAGCAAAGCATTGTGTCCTCCTGGAGAGGTCATGTTGGGAGGTATGACATAGGTATGAGCACTGGGTCAGTATTAGGGTATAGCACAGGTGATGGTAATCATACAGTAAGAGGGAAGAGCAGGAGCAGAGCATTGTGTCCTCCTGGAGAGGTCATGTTGGGAGGTATGACATAGATATGAGCATTGGGTCAGTATTAGGGTACAGCACAGGTGATGGTAATCATACAGTAAGAAGGAAGAGCAGGAGCAGAGCATTGTGTCCTCCTGGAGAGGTCATGTTGGGTGGTATGACATAGGTATGAGCACTGGGTCAGTATTAGGGTACAGCACAGGTGATGGTAATCATACAGTAAAGGGGAAGAGCAGAAGCAGAGCATTGTGTCCTCCTGGAGAGGTCATGTTGGGAGGTATGACATAGATATGAGCATTGGGTCCTTATTAGGGTACAGCACAGGTGATGGTAATCATACAGTAAGAGGGAAGAGCAGGAGCAGAGCATTGTGTCCTCCTGGAGAGGTCATGTTGGGAGGTATGACATAGGTATGAGCACTGGGTCAGTATTAGGGTACAGCACAGGTGATGGTAATCATACAGTAATAGAGAAGAGCAGGAACAGAGCATTGTGTCCTCCTGGAGAGGTCATGTTGGGAGGTATGACATAGGTATGAGCACTGGGTCAGTATAAGGGTTCAGCACAGGTGATGGTAATCATACAGTAAGAGGGAAGAGCAGGAGCAGAGTATTGTGTCCTCCTGGAGAGGTCATGTTGGGAGGTATGACATAGGTATGAGCACTGGGTCAGTATTAGGGTACAGCACAGGTGATGGTAATCATACAGTAAGAGGGAAGAGCAGGAGCAGAGCATTGTGTCCTCCTGGAGAGTGTCATGTTGGGAGGTATGACATAGGTATGAGCACTGGGTCAGTATTAGGGTACAGCACAGGTGATGGTAATCATACAGTAAGAGGGAAGTCCAGGAGCAGAGCATTGTGTCCTCCTGGAGAGGGTCATGTTGGGAGGTATGACATAGGTATGAGCACTGGGTCAGTATTGGGGTACAGCACAGGTGATGGTAATCATACAGTAAGGGGGAAGAGCAGGAGCAGAGCATTGTGTCCTCCTGGAAAGGTCATGTTGGAAGGTATGACATAGGTATGAGCACTGGGTCAGTATTAGGGTACAGCACAGGTGATGGTAATCATACAGTAAGAGGGAAGTGCAGGAGCAGAGCATTGTGTCCTCCTGGAGAGGTCATGTTGGGGGTATGACATAGGTATGAGCACTGGGTCAGTATTAGGGTACAGCACAGGTGATGGTAATCATACAGTAAGAGGGAAGTGCAGGAGCAGAGCATTGTGTCCTCCTGGAGAGGTCATGTTGGGGGTATGACATAGGTATGAGCACTGGGTCAGTATTAGGGTACAGCACAGGTGATGGTAATCATACAGTAAGAGGGAAGAGCAGGAGCAGAGCATTGTGTCCTCCTGGAGAGGTCATGTTGGAAGGTATAACATAGGTAGGAGCACTGGGTCAGTATTAGGGTACAGCACAGGTGATGGTAATCATACAGTAAGGGGGAAGAGCAGGAGCAGAGCATTGTGTCCTCCTGGAGAGGGTCGTGTTGGGAGGTATGACATAGGTATGAGCACTGGGTCAGTGTTAGGGTACAGCACAGGTGATAGTAATCATACAGTAAGAGGACAGTGCAGGAGCAGAGCATTGTGTCCTCCTGGAGAGGTCATGTTGGGAGGTATGACATAGGTATGAGCACTGGGTCAGTATTAGGGTACAGCACAGGTGATGGTAATCATACAGTAAGAGGGAAGAGCAGGAGCAGAGCATTGTGTCCTCCTGGAGAGGTCATGTTGGGAGGTATGACATAGGTATGAGCACTGGGTCAGTATTAGGGTACAGCACAGGTGATGGTAATCATACAGTAAGAGGGAAGAGCAGGAGCAAAGCATTGTGTCCTCCTGGAGAGGTCATGTTGGGAGGTATGACATAGGTATGAGCACTGGGTCAGTATTAGGGTATAGCACAGGTGATGGTAATCATACAGTAAGAGGGAAGAGCAGGAGCTGAGCATTGTGTCCTCCTGGAGAGGTCATGTTGGGAGGTATGACATAGATATGAGCATTGGGTCAGTATTAGGGTACAGCACAGGTGATGGTAATCATACAGTAAGAAGGAAGAGCAGGAGCAGAGCATTGTGTCCTCCTGGAGAGGTCATGTTGGGTGGTATGACATAGGTATGAGCACTGGGTCAGTATTAGGGTACAGCACAGGTGATGGTAATCATACAGTAAAGGGGAAGAGCAGAAGCAGAGCATTGTGTCCTCCTGGAGAGGTCATGTTGGGAGGTATGACATAGATATGAGCATTGGGTCCTTATTAGGGTACAGCACAGGTGATGGTAATCATACAGTAAGAGGGAAGAGCAGGAGCAGAGCATTGTGTCCTCCTGGAGAGGTCATGTTGGGAGGTATGACATAGGTATGAGCACTGGGTCAGTATTAGGGTACAGCACAGGTGATGGTAATCATACAGTAAGAGGGAAGAGCAGGAGCAGAGCATTGTGTCCTCCTGGAGAGGTCATGTCTGGAGGTATAACAGGTATGAGCACTGGGTCAGTATTAGGGTACAGCACAGGTGATGGTAATCACACAGTAAGAGGGAAGTGCAGGAGCAGAGCATTGTGTCCTCCTGGAGAGGTCATGTTGGAAGGTATGACATAGGTATGAGCACTCGGTCAGTATTAGGGTACAGCACAGGTGATGGTAATCATACAGTAAGAGGGCAGTGCAGGAGCAGAGCATTGTGTCCTCCTGGAGAGCTCATATTGGGAGGTATGACATAGGTATGAGCACTGGGTCAGTATTAGGGTACAGCACAGGTGATGGTAATCATACAGTAAGAGGGAAGTGCAGGAGCAGAGCATTGTGTCCTCCTGGAGAGGGTCATGTTGGGAGGTATGACATAGGTATGAGCACTGGGTCAGTATTAGGGTACAGCACAGGTGATGGTAATCATACAGTAAGAGGGAAGTGCAGGAGCAGAGCATTGTGTCCTCCTGGAGAGGGTCATGTTGGGAGGTATGACATAGGTATGAGCACTGGATCAGTATTAGGGTACAGCACAGGTGATGGTAATCATACAGTAAGAGGGAAGATCAGGAGCAGAGCATTGTGTCCTCCTGGAGAGGTCATGTTGGGAGGTATGACATAGGTATGAGCAATGGGTCAGTATTAGGGTACAGCACAGGTGATGGTAATCATACAGTAAGAGGGAAGAGCAGGAGTAGAGCATTGCGTCCTCCTGGAGAGGTCATGTTGGGAGGTATGACATATGTATGAGCACTGGGTCAGTATTAGGGTACAGCACAGGTGATGGTAATCATACAGTAAGAGGGAAGAGCAGGAGCAGAGCATTGTGTCCTCCTGGAGAGGTCATGTTGGGAGGTATGACATAGGTATGAGCACTGGGTCAGTATTAGGGTACAGCACAGGTGATGGTAATCATACAGTAAGAGGGAAGAGCAGGAGCAGAGCATTGTGTCCCTCCTGGAGAGGTCATGTTGGGAGGTATGACATAGGTATGAGCACTGGGTCAGTATTAGATTACAGCACAGGTGATGGTAATCATACAGTAAGAGGGAAGAGCAGGAACAGATCATTGTGTCCTCCTGGAGAGGTCTTGATGGGAGGTATGACATAGGTATGAGCACTGTGTCAGTATTAGGGTACAGCACAGGTGATGGTAATCATACAGTAAGAGGGAAGTGCAGGAGCAGAGCATTGTGTTTTCCTGGAGAGGGTCATGTTGGGAGATATGACATAGGTATGAACACTGGGTCAGTATTGGGGTACAGCACAGGTGATGGTAATCATACAGTAAGAGGGAAGAGCAGGAGCACAGCATTGTGTCCTCCTTGAGAGGTCATGTTGGGAGGTATGACATAGGTATGAGCACTGGGTCAGTATTAGGGTAAAGCACAGGTGATGGTAATCATACAGTAAGAGGGAAGTGCAGGAGCAGAGCATTGTGTCCTCCTGGAGAGGTCATGTTGGGAGGTATGACATAGGTATGAGCACTGGGCCAGTATTAGGGTACATCACAGGTGATGGTAATCATACAGTAAGAGGGAAGAGCAGGAGCTGAGCATTGTGTCCTCCTTGAGAGGTCATGTTGGGAGGTATGACATAGGTATGAGCACTGGGTCAGTTTTAGGGTACAGCACAGGTGATGGTAATCATACAGTAAGAGGGAAGTGCAGGAGCAGAGCATTGTGTCCTCCTGGAGAGGTCATGTTGGGAGGTATGACATAGGTATGAGCACTGGGTCAGTATTAGGGTACAGCACAGGTGATGGTAATCATACAGTAAGAGGGAAGTGCAGGAGCAGATCATTGTGTCCTCCTGGAGAGGTTCATGTTGGGAGGTATGATATAGGTATGAGCACTGGGTCAGTATTGGGGTACAGCACAGGTGATGGTAATCATACAGTAAGAGGACAGTGAAGGAGCAGAGCATTGTGTTCTCCTGGAGAGGTCATGTTGGGAGATATGATATAGGTATGAGCACTGGGTCAGTATTGGGGTACAGCACAGGTGATGGTAATCATACAGTAAGAGGGAAGTGCAGGAGCAGAGCATTGTGTCCTCCTGGAGAGCTTCATGTTGGGAGGTATGATATAGGTATGTGCACTGGGTCAGTATTGGGGTACAGCACAGGTGATGGTAATCATACAGTAAGAGGGAAGAGCAGGAGCAGAGCATTGTGTCCTCCTGCTGAGGTCATGTTGGGAGATATGATATAGGTATGAGCACTGGGTCAGTATTGGGGTACAGCACAGGTGATGGTAATCATACAGTAAGAGGGAAGTCCAGGAGCAGATCATTGTGTCCTCCTGGAGAGGTTCATGTTGGGAGGTATGATATAGGTATGAGCACTGGGTCAGTATTGGGGTACAGCACAGGTGATGGTAATCATACAGTAAGAGGGAAGTCCAGGAGCAGATCATTGTGTTCTCCTGGAGAGGTCATGTTGGGAGGTATGACATAGGTATGAGCACTGGGTCAGTATTGGGGTACAGCACAGGTGATGGTAATCATACAGTAAGAGGACAGTGCAGGAGCAGAGCATTGTGTTCTCCTGGAGAGGTCATGTTGGGAGATATGATATAGGTATGAGCACTGGGTCAGTATTGGGGTACAGCACAGGTGATGGTAATCATACAGTAAGAGGGAAGTGCAGGAGCAGAGCATTGTGTCCTCCTGGAGAGGTTCATGTTGGGAGGTATGATATAGGTATGAGCACTGGGTCAGTATTGGGGTACAGCACAGGTGATGGTAATCATACAGTAAGAGGGAAGAGCAGGAGCAGAGCATTGTGTCCTCCTGGAGAGGTTCATGTTGGGAGGTATGATATAGGTATGAGCACTGGGTCAGTATTGGGGTACAGCACAGGTGATGGTAATCATACAGTAAGAGGGAAGTCCAGGAGCAGAGCATTGAGTGTTGCTGAATTGCACATCCACTAGTGTTTTTTAGCTCGCTACTTAGAGTATTCAATTTTCACTGTTTCACTGTTCGCAGTATTCACTGTATAGCTTCACCCTCCTCTCTCATCTCCCCCACATACTGCTTGGGATAATGGCCGCCTCACGCCCCCTCCGCTCTGCCGGGACCCCAGCTCGTTACCGCTCTGCTGGCGGTGAAGCTGGGTCCGCGGATGGGCCTGCGGGCTCATCTGCCCGTTCCCCGTCCACCGGCGCCGGTGCCCGCGCGGCGGTGGCTGGGTGGACCCGGTCTTCCCTGCCCCTGGCTTCAGATCCGGTGTCAACCTCCGGCCGCGGGCGGCAGGGGGGGCAGTGGGCACGGGGGAGCCGTCCGGAGGTGGCCGGGCATCGGCCTTCACCTCCACCTCTTGAGGGTGAGGCGCCGTTGCCCGGAGCAGGCACCCGCGGGCGCGCGCGTGCGCGCTGGAGCGGGCGGCCTACGGGGGCTCCCATCTCCCCACCCGTCCCCCTTGTCACGACCGCGGAGTGATGCCGGGCGAGGGGGCCGGGGTGGGCGGAGGGCGGCGGCGGGTCGGACGAGGCCTGTCGCGTGGCCTCGTCCGGCGGTCCCTGCTTGTGGCCCAGACGCTGGAAGGACGGTGGCGGGAAGCGCACGTGTGCGCGCAGCGGCGCCGCCAGTTTCAGCGTCTCCCCTGCTGCCTCCCTTACAGCCGGAGTCCGGCGGGGAGCAGCGGCGGGGGGGACGTTCCAGGATAGGGAGCAACAGCATTGAGCCCCGCAGAGGTGCCTTCCCTGCAAACGGGGAGAGCTCCGGCCTGCGGGGGGTGGGCACGCGCGGGGGGGCAGGTGGCAGGCACAGCAGCGGTAGTGAGGGCCAGCAGGCGCAGGATAGGTTAGAGGATTGGTGGGGGACCATGCCAATTGTGGTCAGGGGGGCCAGCGGATCGCCAGCAGGCCAGGCGGGGCTTTGGCCGTTGGGTCCCTTATCTACGATTTTTGGGGAAGTCGGGAGGCTTCCGGAGAGTTGGCGTCGGCTCTGTCGATGGTGGTGGCGGCATTGGGCCCATTGGCCGCAGCCGCATCCCCGGGGGCAGCAAGGCATGCTGGCGCGCGCGCTGAAGCGGGGGCGTCCGGTACGCAGCAGGGGTCAGCGGCTCAGTGAATAGCGCTTGCTTGCTGTGACCTGGGGGCGGCCGCGGCGCAGTTGGGACACCGTTCAGTACGGACGGAGCGCAGACGCGAGGTGGGGACGTCTTTGCCCCCGAGTGCTGGGCATGCCCCGGGAGTGGCTTCCGGGTCCCGTGCTTTGTCTTTTGTTTCAGGTGATCGCGGAGAGGTTGAGGTGGACATGAGCGATGAGGAGGATTTCGAAGTTTCCACACCGGAGGACTCCCAGTCCGAACAGTCGACAGCGTCAGGTGAGGTTGACCAGTCGGCGTTGGGCTCCAGCGCGCGCTCCAGTTCTCTCAGTTCCTCCTCTTCTTCATCCCTGTCGTCGCAAGCGTCCGACGTCAGTAGCACGACTAGGGCAAAAAAGCGTGCGACGAAGTACGCTAAGAGGGCGGCGGGGCAGCAGGAGAGGCGGAAGAGACGCAAGCAGCTTAGCGAGGACGCTCGCAGGGCCAAGAAGCGCCGCAATTTGCCTGGGGTAGTCCACTGTGATTATACGGCAGTTTTGAGGGGGATGCGGGATAGCTGCCGTAGGAAGATCTGCAGGGGCGATTACGTGGACATGTTCGTGCTGACTAAGGACGCGAAGAAGGAGTATAAGGCAGCGACAGCTAAGACAGGCATCGGAGCTGAAGCTTTCCGTACTTTCGACAACTGGCTGGCCGGTTTTTGCTTCTTTGTGGCGTGTTATCTGGAAGATAGGCCGGAGGAACATATGAACGTCATACGATACCTGCACTTGATACACGATATGCAGCGCACATCGGCAGGTCTCGAATGGCGGATGTATGATGAGAAGTTCCGAGAGAAGCAGGACTGCTTACAGATTATTGACTTCGGTTGCAAGGATGTGGAGGTCTGGTTCCAGGTCACCCGGGCTTCTCAACCCGCAAAGGAGCCCCGGAATCCGGGGGCGGACGGGCAACGCGCAGGGTCGTCCGCTCAGGGGAGTAGCGCGGAAGGGGGACCGGGTAGGAAGGTAGGTTGGCTGTCCGCGGGGGTGGGCAGGCTGCCGCGAAGGGGAAGTGCTTCGCATTTAATAATGCGACCTGTTCCTTCGGCAAGCAGTGTCGGTTTCGACATTCGTGCTTGCAATGTGGCGGCTTCCACCCGGCCTCCAACTGTTTTAAAGGAAATAGACAAGGCGCGAGGGGGAAGCAAAGCTACGCAAGGCCCGGCGCGAGCGGGATCGCTCCGCAGGGCCCCTCGCCAATTAATTTGGACGCCATGTCGAAATGGTTGGATTGGTATCCGAATAGTACGGACGCTCAGTTTTTGTTTCGGGGTTTTAAGTTTGGTTTCCGCTTGCCGGTTGCGGGCGAAGTATCGGTCAAGGCTCTCCGGAATCTTCAGTCCGCTCGCACCTTGCCGTCCGTTTTGCGCGAGAAAGTTGATAAAGAGGTGCGAATGGGTAGGATGGAGGGCCCGTTTAGCTCGCCCCCAGTGGATAACTTGGTCATTTCCCCAGTGGGGGTAGTCCCCAAGAAGACTCCGGGTGCCTTTCGGCTCATTCAACATCGTTCTTACCCGTCAGGGTCGTCGGTCAACGATGCGATATCGCCGGCACACTGCTCGGTGGTGTACCAGTCGTTTGACGAGGCGCTGGAGTTGGTTCGGAGTTACGGCCCGGGAGCTCTGATGACTAAGATCGATGTTGAGTCCGCGTTTCGGTTGCTCCCGTTGCATCCGGACTCATTCCGTTTTATGGGTTTTCGGATCGGAGCGGAATATTTCATTGACAAATGTTTGCCGATGGGATGTTCCGTTTCCTGCTCGTTTTTTGAAAGGTTTAGCACATTCTTGCATTGGTGCGTGGAGTCTTTTTCAGGGGGTCATGGAGTCACTCATTACCTCAATGATTTCCTCTGTGTGGGACCGGCGAATTCGCCGCGCTTCAGCGACTTGCTGTTCAGCATCCGAGCGTTGTTTTATCATTTTGGCGTTCCTGTGGCCGAGGATAAAACGGAAGGGCCGGTTTCCTGTTTGTCGTTCTTGGGGATTGAAATCGACACGGTGGCAGGCTCGTGTCGCCTTCCTCAGGCCAAGGTCGCGAAGCTCTGCGAGGTTATTTGCCAGTTCGTGATGTCGCGCAAAGTCACGCTGAGGCAGGCGCAGTCCTTGCTGGGCCTCTTGAACTTTGCTTGCCGGGTGATCCCGATGGGCAGGGTTTTCTGCCGAAAACTGGAGAGGGCGACGGTGGGGTGTGCCAAGCCGCATTATTTCATTTGTTTGTCCTCCGAGATTAAGAAGGATTTGGCCGTCTGGGCCTCGTTCCTGGAGGACTTTAATGGGGTGCGTATCTGGCTGGCCCCAATGATCGACAATGCTAGGTTACAGCTGTTTACCGACGCGGCGGGTTCCTCTGGGTTCGGTTGCTACCTAGAGGGATCTTGGGGCGTGGCCTCGTGGCCTGAGAATTGGCATCGCAATGGTTTCACTAAGGACCTTTTGCTGCTGGAGCTTTTACCCATTATGGTAGCACTGGAGGTTTGGGGTGATCGTCTGGCTCATCGCAGCATTTTGTTTAGATGTGACAATCTGGGCGTGGTGCATGCGATCAATAACCAGAGGGCGAAGTCGCTGGTGGTTCTGAGGGTGCTTGGGCGATTGCTGCTGACATGCTTGCATAAGAATGTATGGTTCTGCGCGCAGCATGTGCCAGGACTTGAGAACGGAATTGCCGACGCGTTGTCCCGCGGTCAGTGGGAGAGATTTCATTTGTTGGCACCGAGGCCGATGAGCATGGGTTTCAATGTCCCGGTTATGTCTGGCAGGTGATCGGACCGGACTGGAGGGTCTAGCGATGCGGTCAGTGGCTCCGAACACGCTCAAGGCTTGGTCAAGCTTGGAGCGAGTGGGAAGAGTTTGTCCAAGGACGTAGTCAACAAGGTTAGAGCGGGCATCGGATGATGCTTTCTTTTATTTGGCAGCTGTTTGTTACGGGTAGGTCCAGAGCGGTGCTGGCCCGGTACTTAGCAGGGATTTTGTTTTTTAATAAAATCAAGGGTTTCCCTGACGTGACAAAGAGCGGGCTTCTGGTAAAGGCGATGAAAGGGTGGGCACGCGTGGCGCCGACGCCGCCTGATATGCGACGGCCCATCGATGCGGCCTTGCTACCGGCTGTCATCGATGCGGTAGGCAGTTTCGCGTCGTCAATGTTTGAATCGCTTTTGTTCCAGTTGGCGTTCTCCATAGCTTACCACGGAGCCTATCGGGTTTCGGAGCTGGTAGCGCCATCTAAGCGGGCAGACTCGCGCATGCTTCTGGATGACGTGGTGCTGGGTGAGAGGTCCTTGCTGTGCAGATTGCGTCGCTCTAAGACGGACCAAGTGGGTAGAGGGCAATGGGTCACTTTGGTACCATCTCTGGAGGGGAGCATTTGCCCGGTGAGGTTGGCATCGAAATATGCAGCGGTTCGGCCCGGTGTGCAGGGGTCGTGGCTGCTGCATTATGACGGTTTACCTTTGACGAAATATCAGTTTCGTTGGATGCTGAGTCGCTGTCTGGCGAGCTTGGGCCTTTCACCCGCTGCTTTCGGTACGCATTCTTTCCGAATCGGGTCGGCTACGCCGGCTGCGTCGGCGGGTTTTTCCGTTGCGGAGATTCAGGCAGTGGGGCGATGGAAGTCGTCAAGTTACAGACGATATATTCGCCCAGTTTCATGAGTTTTTAGTTTGATTAACAGTTCAGTTTTATTAGACGTTGTATAAGTTCATGTTGTAAGGTTAAGTACGTCCTTGTGCAGTTGTGTCTGTTTGTCTCCCCTGTTCTTCCTACTCAGGGATTAGCTACTCGCCGCTGCTGGCATTTTTTATTTTACTTTGATCTTTCCCGTTGTATTTTTATGTTATGCTTCGATTGGCTGGAAGCTTGTTTAGATCGGCTAGGCCGTGACTTATGCAAGACACGAAAACCCTTTTTTTCTTTTGGCAGATCCTTCAGGTTAATGCAGAGCCGGCCTTAACCAATATGATGCCCTAGGCAAGATTTTGACTGGTGCCCCCTAGCACCGCCGCTAGTGCTGCAGGAGATGCCTGGCATGAGTCAGCTGGCAGCTCTGCTAACGTCGGGTGCCTTTTGTTTATGAAAATGCATCATATTATTTGCATTACTATGTGGCTAGGATGCACAAGCAGCTTCTGCTGATTAAAATGATATGTGGCATGCCTATATTCTGTGTGCGACTGTGGCTGTATCTGCATACGAAATGCTACATTACCGTGATTTCCAGGAATATACTGCAACGTAGCATTTCGTATGCAGATACAGCCGCAGTCACACACAGAATATAGGCATGCTGCATATCATTTTAATCAGCAGAAGCTGCTGGTGCCCCTAAGCATACCAAATGCCCTAGGCATTTGCCTAGTTTGCCTATGCCTAAGGCCGGCTCTGGGTTAATGCATTCAATAAGCTCCTGTTAGGAGTCTTATTAACCGATTTTTACTCCTTTCCTTCTCTTCAGGTTGGGTTGACGACGATTTGGCAATCTGGGTAGTTGGCCACTCTTTTGTTTACTGGGCAGCCAGGTTTTTGGCCTCGGAGGGGGCGCAGTTTTTTCCTTGGGCTCATGGCGTTCGTTGGCTTGGTTGGCGAGGGATGATGTGGCAAGATCTGAAGAGTAGATTGGTCAGTCAGGTCAGCGAGCATGGAGTCCCTAGGGTGCTGGTTGTCCATTTGGGTGGCAACGATCAGGGGAAGAGGACATCTTTGGAGCTGCGATGGGCCATGATGGAAGATCTGGCCAGTGTGGCCGCAGCGTGGCCCAATTGTGTTTTGGTGTTCTCTATGATGTTGCCAAGGTTGCGTTGACAAGGAGTGGCGGATGGTCGCCCGATTGATGAGGCCAGGCAAAAGGTGAATGTGGCGGTGGCGAAGTGGGTGTTGGCTCACGGAGGGAAAGTGGTTCGCCACCCTAGGATTCGGTTTCGTGCCAGTCACCTTTTTCGGCCTGATGGTGTGCATCTGTCCAAGGAGGGGATGTTGTTTTTCCTGGAGGATCTGTTTCTGGTGTTGCAGGAGTTAGGTTGAGGGTATGGTGGCGGTGCGAAGACTCTGGGGAAGAGTCTTTCGCTGTTGGCGGAAAAGAACGGCAGGTTGTAGTTTGACTTGTTAGTTGCAGTGGTTTACAGTATTGGTGTGGTTTAGGTGCACTCACCTCCATTGACTTTTAAGGCCGCTAGATCACCCATCAGGGGGCAGCGTCATCACCCATCAGGGTGGGCAGTCAGCGTGGAGGTCTGAGTCGGGCACCTATTACCTATGTGTGGTTTGTGGTAAATTAGGATCGTTTGGGTTTTAATGTTTTTTGGGGTTATCGTCAGTGGAATATAGCCGTTCTTTTTTCTGCCACCATATGCCGGCTGAATCGGCATGTTAACTTAAATTTTACTTTACAGGTTTTTTCTAATGGTTAGGGTACAATAAATAGCTAACAATTTTCTGCCAAATTGAAGTCTCCGTGTCATTATTTCTTGGTATTAAAGGTATTGAATGCTTTACTTTTTGAATAAGGGTCCACACACTATCATTAGGAGGTTTATACTCTTTATTACTGCTCCTGTATACTGAATACTCTGTATTACTGCACCTGTATAATGTATACTATGTATTACTGCTCCTGTATACTGAATACTCTGTATTACTGCACCTGTATAATGTATACTATGTATTACTGCTCCTGTATACTGAATACTCTGTATTACTGCACCTGTATAATGTATACTCTGTATTACTGCACCTGTATACTGAATACTCTGTATTACTGCACCTGTATAATGTATACTCTGTATTACTGCACCTGTATACTGTATACTCTGTATTACTGCACCTGTATAATGTATACTATGTATTACTGCACCTGTATACTGAATACTCTGTATTACTGCACCTGTATAATGTATACTATGTATTACTGCTCCTGTATACTGAATACTCTGTATTACTGCACCTGTATAATGTATACTATGTATTACTGCACCTGTATACTGAATACTCTGTATTACTGCACCTGTATAATGTATACTATGTATTACTGCTCCTGTATACTGAATACTCTGTATTACTGCACCTGTATAATGTATACTATGTATTACTGCACCTGTATACTGAATACTCTGTATTACTGCACCTGTATAATGTATACTCTGTATTACTGCACCTGTATACTGAATACTCTGTATTACTGCACCTGTATAATGTATACTCTGTATTACTGCACCTGTATACTGTATACTCTGTTTTACTGCACCTGTATACTGAATCAGTGGCGTAACTACTGCCCCCGCAGTCCTCGCGGTGGCTTGGGGGCGAGGGGCTGCGGGGGCGCCACTGACTTTGCACAGATTGACATGCGGACGAGCGTCCGCATGTCAATCTGCGGTCTCCTTCCCTCCGCTGCTGTAAGGAGGGACACGGAGCGCACATCGCGCGCCTCTCCTGTGTCCCTCCCTGGCTCTCCAGCCGGTCTAATAAAGGAAGTGCCATTCGTGTGAGCTCTGATTGGCTCACGAACCGGCACTTCCTTTATTAGACCGGCAGGAGAGCCAGGAGGGACACAGGAGAGGCGCGCTATGCGCTCCGTGTCCCTCCAACACAAAGGAGCGGGGGGTGGGTGGGGGGGAGCAGGCACTGTGGGGGAAGATCTGGCACTGGGGGCATATACCTGGCACTGTGGGGGAAGATCTGGCACTGGGGGCATATACCTGGCACTGGGGGCATATACCTGGCACTGTGGGGGAATATTTGGCACTGGGGGGAGCAGGCACTGAGGGGGCATATGTGGCACTGTGGGGGAATATCTGGCACTGGGGGCATATACCTGGCACTGGGGGCATATACCTGGCACTGTGGGGGAAGATCTGGCACTGGGGGCATATACCTGGCACTGTGGGGGAATATTTGGCACTGGGGGGAGCAGGCACTGAGGGGGCATATGTGGCACTGTGGGGGAATATTTGGCACTGGGGGGAGCAGGCACTGAGGGGGCATATGTGGCTCTGGGGGGGGTATATGTGGCACTGTGGGCATGTACCTGGCACTGTGGGGAAATATCCGGTACTGGGGGCATATACCTGGCACTGTGGGGGAATATCTGGCACTGGGGGCATATGTGGCACTGGGAGCATGGCCCTAGCAACAAGCACTACCCCGTAGCAATGAGCATGACACCCAGTGCATGAAAGCCCTGGCAACAAGCATGACACCCAGTGCATGAAACCCCTGGCAACGAGCATGACACCCAGTGCATGAAACCCCTGGCAACGAGCATGACACCCTGAGCATGAAAACCCCTGGCACCGTGCATGGAACCAAGAGTATGAAACCACTGGCAACGAGCATGACACCCAGTGCATGGAAACCTCTGGCAACGAGCATGACACCCTGAGCATGAAAACCCCTGGCACCGTGCATGGAACCAAGAGCATGAAACCCCTGGCAACGAGCAGGTAATTTAAAAGTAATTAGAAGCCTTACTGTAGAACTTAATGTGTAATGGGCATTACGGTGTGTGGCATAATGTATCACGGACATTGCGGTGTGTGTCATAATGTGTCAGGCATTACGGTGTGTTGTATACTATATCACGGGCATTGTGGTATGTGGTATAATGTCTCAGGATCATTGTGGTGTGTGTCATACTGTGTCACAGACATTGTATGTGCTATAATGTATCAGGGGCATTGCAGTGTGTAGCATAATGTATAACGGGCATTGCGATTCCTGTCATAATGTGTCACAGGCATTACGGTGTGT
The DNA here is from genome assembly GCF_028390025.1 of Pseudophryne corroboree. Taxonomy (NCBI): domain Eukaryota; kingdom Metazoa; phylum Chordata; class Amphibia; order Anura; family Myobatrachidae; genus Pseudophryne; species Pseudophryne corroboree. Next base: position 14,257,795 of record NC_086444.1, on the reverse strand, counting down.
GGCACAATGTGTCTGGGGCATTACAGTGTGTGCATATTGTGTCATGTGCATTATTGTGTGTGGCATAATGGCTAAGGCCATTGCAGTATGTGGAATAATGTATACTGGGCATTACTATAAGGAGGAAAAATGACAAATAATGTAAGGGGCATGAATCAGGATTATTTTTCTTTCCTGTGGTGGCCAACGTCTGGGCGTGCAGGTTGCAAAACTGGGGTACAAGGTAGTCTTTTCCTGCAATGCCACACCCCTTTACGCAAAGCCACGCCCATTTCAACGAAGCCACACACCCTTTTTGGCGGCGCGCGCCTACAGCGCGCACATATTTGTCCCTTTACTAGTGCCAATTATGGGGGGTATGGGGGGAGGGGGGGGGGGGGGCACCGAAGGATTTTTTGGCTTGGGGGAGAAAAATTTCTAGTTACGCCACTGTACTGAATTCTCTGTATTACTGCAGCTGTATAATGTATACTCTATATTACTGCACCTGTATACTGAATACTCTGTATAACTACACCTGTATACTGAATACTCTGTATTACTGCACCTGTATAATGTATACTCTGTATTACTGCACCTGTATACTGAATACTCTGTATAACTACACCTGTATACTGAATACTCTGTATTACTGCACCTGTATACTGTATACTCTGTATTACTGCACCTGTATAATGTATACTCTGTATTACTGCACCTGTATAATGTATACTCTGTATTGCTGCACCTGTATAATGTATACTCTGTATTACTGCACCTGTATACTGTATACTCTGTATTACTGCACCTGTATACTGTATACTCTGTATTGCTGCACCTGTATAATGTATACTCTGTATGACTGCACCTGTATACTGAATACTCTGTATTACTGCTTCTGTATACTGAATACTCTGTATTACTGCACCTGTATAATGTATACTCTGTATTACTGCACCTGTATAATGTATACTCTGTATTGCTGCACCTGTATACTGAATACTCTGTATTAATGCACCTGTATACTGTATACTCTGTATTGCTGCACCTGTATAATGTATACTCTGTATGACTGCACCTGTATGCTGAATACTCTGTATTACTGCACCTGTATACTATATACTCTGTATTGCTGCACCTGTATAATGTATACTCTGTATGACTGCACCTGTATACTGAATACTCAGTATTACTGCTACTGTGTACTTAATACACTGTATTACTGCACCTGTATACTTAATACTCTGTATTACTGCACCTATATACTTTACTGAATACTCTGTATTACTGCTTCTGTATACTGAATACTCTGTATTACTGCACCTGTATAATGTATACTCTGTATTGCTGCACCTGTATACTGAATACTCTGTATTACTGCACCTGTATAATGTATACTCTGTATTACTGCACCTGTATAATGTATACTCTGTATTACTGCCCCTGTATAATGTATACTCTGTATTACTGCACCTGTATAATGTATACTCTGTATTACTGCACCTGTATAATATATACTCTGTATTACTGCACCTGTATAATGTATACTCTGTATTACTGCACCTGTATACTGAATACTCAGTATTACTACACCTGTATACTGAATACTCTGTATTACTGCACCTGTATACTGAATACTCCGTATTACTGCACCTGTATAATATATACTCTGTATTACTGCACCTGTATACTGTATTCTGTTTACTCTGTATTACTGCACCTGTATACCAAATACTCTGTAATGCTGTACCTGTATAATGTATACTCTGTATTGCTGCACCTGTATACTGTAGACTCTGTTTTATTGTACCTGTATACTGAATACTCTGTATTACTACACCTGTATAATGTATACTCTGTATGACTGCACCTGTATACTGAATACTCTGTATTACTGCACCTGTATACTGAATACTCTGTATTACCTGTATACTCTGTATTACTGCACCTGTATACTGTGTACTCTGTATTGTTGCACCTGTATACTGAATACTCTGTATTACTGCACCTGTATAATGTATACTCTGTATTGTTGCACCTGTATACTAAATGCTCTGTATTGCTGCACCTGTATAATATATACTCTGTGTGACTGCACCTGTATACTGAATACTCAGTATTACTACACCTGTATACTGAATACTCTGTATGACTGCACCTGTATACTGAATACTCTGTATTACTGTACCTGTATAATGTATACTCTGTATTACTGCACCTGTATACTGAATACTCTGTATTACTGTACCTGTATAATATATACTCTGTATTACTGCACCTGTATACTGTATACTCTGTATTACTGCACCTGTATACCAAATACTCTGTAATGCTGCACCTGTATAATGTATACTCTGTATGACTGCACCTGTATACTGTATACTCTGTATTACTGCACCTGTGTACTGAATACTCTGTATTACTGCACCTGTATAATGTATACTCTGTATTGCTGCACCTGTATACTGTATACTCTGTATTACTGCACCTGTGTACTGAATACTCTGTATTACTGCACCTGTATAATGTATACTCTGTATGACTGCACCTGTATACTGAATACTCTGTATTACTGCACCTGTATACTGAATACTCTGTATTACTGCACCTGTATACTGTATACTCTGTATTACTGGACCTGTATACTGAATACTCTGTATTACTGCACCTGTATACTGTATACTCTGTATTACTGCACCTGTATACTGTATACTCTGTATTACTGCACCTGTATAATGTATACTCTGTATTACTGCACCTGTATAATGTATACTCTGTATTACTGCACCTGTATACTGAATACTCTGTATTACTGCACCTGTATAATGTATAAGGCGCTCATAACTTTATTGTGATTACATAAACCTTTTCTTTAAGCTAGCTTATCACTAAATTAAACAACACCACACACTGAAATAAAGACACGGACACAGTAGCTGGAGTTAAAGGTCAGACGATGTTTATTAACCGCTGACCAACTCTTTAAACTATAATTGTGATCGAATTAGAATTGATTTTGAATATAGACTTAAATTTAGTTTGGAGGATGGCAAACAGAAAGTCGCTGCCAAACACCAGCACCAGTCACCTAGATGAAAACCACCAAACCAAGGAGGGGAGTACACATACCCCGCCTCCTTCCCGCATAACCCGCATTGTGCTGGCCTTACCCCTCTTTCTCTGGCAAACGTTCGGTTCCCGCAGGGGAACGTCTAAATGTCCAACCGCAAGAAAAGGACACACCTGCCGTCCTTCTAAAGAGGGAGCCCCACAATGACCACTTATGCCTGTGTGACAGCTGGTTGGTAGCGACTTCCCGCCAATCTGGCTTTCAAATAGCCAACTGCAAAATCAACAAACCGTAGCTGAAATCCGGGAGGGCGGGCGGGCATAAAATGAATGGCAAGAGGAAGTCTAGGAAAATGGCCCCCACCTATATACTATCCTAAGACCCTCCTATTAAGCTTGATGCACAACCTTCCAATCCAATAGGAAAAAACCAACAGGAAAAACTGATCTGCCTAGCAACTGCTTAGTCATTTAACAACCAATCACAAAAAGTGGATCTCTTATATGGCCTCAGGCTTATGCAGCCTTCAGCTTATCTAAGGCGCTCATAACTTTATTGTGATTACATAAACCTTTTCTTTAAGCTAGCTTATCACTAAATTAAACAACACCACACACTGAAATAAAGACACGGACACAGTAGCTGGAGTTAAAGGTCAGACGATGTTTATTAACCGCTGACCAACTCTTTAAACTATAATTGTGATCGAATTAGAATTGATTTTGAATATAGACTTAAATTTAGTTTGGAGGATGGCAAACAGAAAGTCGCTGCCAAACACCAGCACCAGTCACCTAGATGAAAACCACCAAACCAAGGAGGGGAGTACACATACCCCGCCTCCTTCCCGCATAACCCGCATTGTGCTGGCCTTACCCCTCTTTCTCTGGCAAACGTTCGGTTCCCGCAGGGGAACGTCTAAATGTCCAACCGCAAGAAAAGGACACACCTGCCGTCCTTCTAAAGAGGGAGCCCCACAATGACCACTTATGCCTGTGTGACAGCTGGTTGGTAGCGACTTCCCGCCAATCTGGCTTTCAAATAGCCAACTGCAAAATCAACAAACCGTAGCTGAAATCCGGGAGGGCGGGCGGGCATAAAATGAATGGCAAGAGGAAGTCTAGGAAAATGGCCCCCACCTATATACTATCCTAAGACCCTCCTATTAAGCTTGATGCACAACCTTCCAATCCAATAGGAAAAAACCAACAGGAAAAACTGATCTGCCTAGCAACTGCTTAGTCATTTAACAACCAATCACAAAAAGTGGATCTCTTATATGGCCTCAGGCTTATGCAGCCTTCAGCTTATCTAAGGCGCTCATAACTTTATTGTGATTACATAAACCTTTTCTTTAAGCTAGCTTATCACTAAATTAAACAACACCACACACTGAAATAAAGACACGGACACAGTAGCTGGAGTTAAAGGTCAGACGATGTTTATTAACCGCTGACCAACTCTTTAAACTATAATTGTGATCGAATTAGAATTGATTTTGAATATAGACTTAAATTTAGTTTGGAGGATGGCAAACAGAAAGTCGCTGCCAAACACCAGCACCAGTCACCTAGATGAAAACCACCAAACCAAGGAGGGGAGTACACATACCCCGCCTCCTTCCCGCATAACCCGCATTGTGCTGGCCTTACCCCTCTTTCTCTGGCAAACGTTCGGTTCCCGCAGGGGAACGTCTAAATGTCCAACCGCAAGAAAAGGACACACCTGCCGTCCTTCTAAAGAGGGAGCCCCACAATGACCACTTATGCCTGTGTGACAGCTGGTTGGTAGCGACTTCCCGCCAATCTGGCTTTCAAATAGCCAACTGCAAAATCAACAAACCGTAGCTGAAATCCGGGAGGGCGGGCGGGCATAAAATGAATGGCAAGAGGAAGTCTAGGAAAATGGCCCCCACCTATATACTATCCTAAGACCCTCCTATTAAGCTTGATGCACAACCTTCCAATCCAATAGGAAAAAACCAACAGGAAAAACTGATCTGCCTAGCAACTGCTTAGTCATTTAACAACCAATCACAAAAAGTGGATCTCTTATATGGCCTCAGGCTTATGCAGCCTTCAGCTTATCTAAGGCGCTCATAACTTTATTGTGATTACATAAACCTTTTCTTTAAGCTAGCTTATCACTAAATTAAACAACACCACACACTGAAATAAAGACACGGACACAGTAGCTGGAGTTAAAGGTCAGACGATGTTTATTAACCGCTGACCAACTCTTTAAACTATAATTGTGATCGAATTAGAATTGATTTTGAATATAGACTTAAATTTAGTTTGGAGGATGGCAAACAGAAAGTCGCTGCCAAACACCAGCACCAGTCACCTAGATGAAAACCACCAAACCAAGGAGGGGAGTACACATACCCCGCCTCCTTCCCGCATAACCCGCATTGTGCTGGCCTTACCCCTCTTTCTCTGGCAAACGTTCGGTTCCCGCAGGGGAACGTCTAAATGTCCAACCGCAAGAAAAGGACACACCTGCCGTCCTTCTAAAGAGGGAGCCCCACAATGACCACTTATGCCTGTGTGACAGCTGGTTGGTAGCGACTTCCCGCCAATCTGGCTTTCAAATAGCCAACTGCAAAATCAACAAACCGTAGCTGAAATCCGGGAGGGCGGGCGGGCATAAAATGAATGGCAAGAGGAAGTCTAGGAAAATGGCCCCCACCTATATACTATCCTAAGACCCTCCTATTAAGCTTGATGCACAACCTTCCAATCCAATAGGAAAAAACCAACAGGAAAAACTGATCTGCCTAGCAACTGCTTAGTCATTTAACAACCAATCACAAAAAGTGGATCTCTTATATGGCCTCAGGCTTATGCAGCCTTCAGCTTATCTAAGGCGCTCATAACTTTATTGTGATTACATAAACCTTTTCTTTAAGCTAGCTTATCACTAAATTAAACAACACCACACACTGAAATAAAGACACGGACACAGTAGCTGGAGTTAAAGGTCAGACGATGTTTATTAACCGCTGACCAACTCTTTAAACTATAATTGTGATCGAATTAGAATTGATTTTGAATATAGACTTAAATTTAGTTTGGAGGATGGCAAACAGAAAGTCGCTGCCAAACACCAGCACCAGTCACCTAGATGAAAACCACCAAACCAAGGAGGGGAGTACACATACCCCGCCTCCTTCCCGCATAACCCGCATTGTGCTGGCCTTACCCCTCTTTCTCTGGCAAACGTTCGGTTCCCGCAGGGGAACGTCTAAATGTCCAACCGCAAGAAAAGGACACACCTGCCGTCCTTCTAAAGAGGGAGCCCCACAATGACCACTTATGCCTGTGTGACAGCTGGTTGGTAGCGACTTCCCGCCACAAAGGTTTACAACCGCCACCGCCATCCGCAACCAGCAACCAAAACCAACTAAGAACAAACTAAATAGCCCTACCGAAAAGGACCAAAAATATCCTACAGGAAAATCTGCACTCCTTCCGGAGAAAGATGAATCCCATCCTCCTTGTAGAACTGCCTATTACGCAGCACAAGTAAAGGATGCCTGACAGCTACTCCATCTATGGCCCTAACGAAGAGAGACGCTGCAGAATTCACCTTCCTGCGGGCCTTCTCCAGCGCCGAGAAACGCACCGCAGCACGCCAATGAAAAACGCGGCACTATCTCCGACCAAACAATGCGCTTTCCTGGCCAGTGACAACGAATCGCCACCAAATCTGCCTTAACGGACAAATCAAACCTAAGCCCTTAACTCGACCTAGATCGTTACCACCTAAATGAAGGACAATCAACTAGGGCGACCCCAGCGGCGCTCCCGAGGAAAAAGGAGCCGCAACAAATCACCCCACAACATACCTCTGACACCTAACCATCAAAATTCCCAAGACCCCAAAAACTTCAGCTGCCATAAGTGCCCTGTGATGCCTTGCCGCCCAAAATTTATAGGCATGGCCAACCAGCCATATATGTTCCCCAAAATTGATGATAGCTGAAAAGAAAACATCCTAACATCAGAATTGTGAACACAATACATAGAATGCATAACGTAACAAAAAACCCAAGTGAAGGAGAAAAATCAAAAAACCTCCCGTGGACCTTGATAGAACAGCCAATTGAAATTAGGCCCCCTCGGAGGAAAATTTTTAAAAATTCACTTCACACCCTCGATTCCTGAACGGTAGTCGTTCAAAAACCGACGAGTAAACATGTTTTTGGGTTAGCGCAACAGGCGCACCTACAACTTATCCAACTGACATAAGACCTATAGGAGGCAGACTTCCAACGGCCCAGCTCCCTAATAGCCGTAGGGGATTAACCCATAGCTGCTGCATGGGAAGCCGCCCCAATCCGAAAAGAATGGGTACCGAAGTCCGCCCCCCACAAACCGCCAAACATTTTTTAACACAGCAGCAAATTGAAACTTTGTCAGCGGGCCAACCTGCGCGTGCACCAGCAACTGGTCGCCCCCCGGAGGCCTCCACCGTCTATACTCCTGCGTCAACCGCAGCGGGCAAGCACCCGTTTCCTCCTGGGCCTCCAAGGCCACTCCGCGACCCCGACCTGTTTGATCTGTCTTGGACCGCACAATCCTACAGAGTAAACAGGCCATCCTGCATGCGCCCCTTTCCGTAGAGAAGACCCGAATCCACCTCGAATTCCGAGGTCGCAATTAGCGGCAGCACACACAGCAACTCAGTCAGAAGTTGCACGTCACAGGTCTATGGGAGTCCGGGGGCGCCGGACGCAAACCTAGCCCAACTTTTCAGCGCTCTGGAAAGGACCAAAGACCCCGTGGGGTCCGTCGTCCCGTGGAGCCGCGAATGAAAAGCAATGCCCGCAAGGGCAGATGCCATAGCCGCTTTCGGCCTACCGGTTTGGCAATGTTCCCAAACAAAGACCATCAAGGCGCAGCCGAGGACTCACCCGCTGCCCCGTGCCTACTCTGAAAGACCGACCCATCGCGCCAGGTTGCATCATAAGCCCTGATAGTGGAGGGAGCCAGCGCGCACGTGGCCAGAGCGGCTAACCCGATTCTACAATCTGTCAGACAGAAGGCGGGCACAGTAAACCCTCAGCCGCCTCTCCCGGAACCAACGCCCGGAACTTGTCAAAATGGAATCGAGACCACGCATCCGCCATTCCGTTGTTGAATCCAGGAACGTGACGGGCCCTGACATTAAAACTGCGCCGCAAGCAAACTAATACTAGATGCCGTAACAGCCGCAGAGCCTGCAGGAGAGGAGGAACGCTAATTATTAATCGCATGTACCACCCCCAAATTGTCGCAGCGAAACGAGATGTCCCTATCCGCGCACTGGCAGGCCCCTAAATCAAGGGCCACTATGATCGGGAACAATTCCAGCAAAAGGAGGTTCTTGGTAAAACCTAGCGTTACCCAAGGGGACGGCCAAGCAGCAGCGCACCATGCCCCAGGAAAAAACCGTCTACGTGCACCATTGTCGCAGCTTGCTGTAACAACAAGGTGCAGGCCACAAAAACCTCCCTGATGAAGGACACCAGGAAAGAGACCAACTCCGCAAATCATACCTGATTTTGCGTGGAAGGTACATGGTGCGATGCCGCCGGACCGTCCTAGCCGTGGCCCGTTCAAGTCTGCGACAGAAAATCCTCCTCATGGGGATAATCCGGCACGCAAAGTTGAAAGAACCCACCAAGGAGTGTACCTGCATAAGCCGAACCCCGCGTTTTTCCAAACCGTCAGTGATTAAACCCAAAAGCTTACGCACTTTATCTTCGGGTAGACGACAGCAACCCCCCACCGTGCGTATTCCAATTCCTAAATAGCTAAGACAAGTGCAGGGGCCCTCAGACTTGTCCGGCGCGACTGGCACCCCTAAACTGTCGAACAAGGATCTGGCAAACCGACAGAATATCCCCACAGATCGAAATGCCCCCCGGACCCACAAAGAGAAAGTCGTCCAGGTATTGAGCCACCCCGCGTTGGCCGGAGACGGACTGGACGCACCAATGCAAAATTGGGCTGACACTCTCAAAGCAGGCGCAGGAGACCAAACAACCCATGGGGAGACACCGATCCATGTAAAACTCGCCCCCTAGTTTGAAAACCAGAAACCACCGGGAATCCGGATGCAGTGGAAGTAGCCAGAAATCCGGCTCCACGTCCCATTTTTTGCCAACAGACCCCCCGGACCACAGTTCCGCACCAAGCGCAGAGCGTCATCAAAAGATTGATAACGTACCCTGCACTAAGCCTGCGATCAGGGTACGTTATGAGGGTGCGATCAGTGCTGTATCCGGCGGAACTTGCCCGTGGCCTGCTTGGGCACCACCCCAACGGGAGAAATGCACAAGGAGGGCAACGAGAGAAAGGCGTAGGGCCCAGACATGCGCCCTAAGCCGATCTCCCCGTCCACTTGCCGCCGGACCCACTGCAGTAATTCGCGCGCCGATCTCAAATTCCGGTGGGCCACCACGTGCACCTAATCCGAAATGGGCAAACGGACACCGTGTAGCAAACCACCAAGCGGAAGGACGCTGCCGTCTTGTCGGGGTATAAGCTCAGCCAGCGCCGCAACTCGGGAACTTGAATCGTGGAGGAGGTTTTACTTGCCCATTCCCCCGGCCTCGGCAGGAGCGGAGGGCTTACCGCTCGCCGCTGAGGTGCAATCTTTATCTGGGTGACTGGCCCCGCAAACTTACACGAGTGGCGAAAAATGACAATTCACCCCCTTGACGCACTTGCCCTCGCTGTAGGCAAACCTTCCCTTTCCCTATCAACCGGGGACCCGGAGCCCCGGCCGCCCCGGGCTTCTTGACCGTGACGTCCGGGGTGGGCTTAACCTGCTGCGTGACCTACAACCACACCCTGACATCCTTAAAAACCCGCGGGCAGGATGGGGTTGCCATCCTGATTACGACGGAACTTCCATCGTAATCTCGCCAAGCGAAACCCTTGGATTCTAAGTACATGTCATGTGCTAAAAACAGATATTTAACTACACTGGCATACTCCCCGAGTCACGATTCCATAAAAAAGAAAAACCAAAACCTTCACAATGACTGGTGGAAATTGCGGAAAGCACTTTCCCCAATGCCACCCGGTTTCCTAGCTGCGTCAAAAACCAGCCGCATCTCATCCGTAAGGGTGAAGATGTCAACGTACTTTTTTTTTTTTTTTTTTTTTTCGTGCATCCGTTTATTCACCCCACCTGCAACTGCCGTGTTGGCGCAATGCACCATCTCCGTATAACGGGAGGGGTCGGGAGGCACCGCCAACGCCAGCGCTGCCCCTTTCCGCGATTCTTTCACCATGCACCGCGCAATAAGTCTAGCTAATTTACGCGGGCGCCGCGGAGAACCTAAAGATACAATGCTAGACGAGGAGGAAAAACTACTAGACTAAACAGTGTGAAGGAATAGCGTGCTCACCCGTGCTTGAAGGACCCGGAACAGCCTCGACGGATGCACCCGACTCCGGTGGCGGCCGAACCTCTCCCGTCGGTGCCGCGGCCGCGACCCTCACCGACCTCCGTCCCCTCCGCGACGCCGACCAGGAATCAGCCAGCACCTGTGAGGAAGAAACATAAGGGACAACATGCGCAGGGGAGACCTGCGCGTCAACGACAATGGGGGTAACAGGAGGGGGCAGGGGCCAAACCCCGGCACGGAGTGCCCGCGGGAAGCGGCGGGGCAGGACCCCCAACTGGGGGGTACGCAGAGGCCCGTGGGAAGGCAGACCCGGCCACGGGGAAGACGACTATGGTGTAAGCAGGACGCCATGAAGGATGCGGCAGGTACTGACTGCCCATGAAAATCCCGACGAAACCGGAAGTAACTGGGGAGGAACCGGGGGGGGGGGGGGGGTCGGCCAACCGTGCGATAACGGATTCGCCCCAGCCAGTGACGGCCCAGAATATGAGCCCAAAAATGCAGGGGGGGGGGGGGACACCGCAACCCGAGGGCCGCCGACCGCCCGCGTGGGCTGGACGCCGACGCCCGAGCCGCGAACGTCTGGGAAAAATTGTGGGGCGGATGTAACTGGTATTCCTATGGGCGACGCTCCGACGGCCGTAGGGACCGCCGATGCAAGAGGCCAGGGAAGGCCCCCGGGGAAAAATTGATCCGCAGCGAACCCCTTGAGGCGCGCCCAACGTGAGAGCAGGGGCCGGGTTGGTGAAACTGCGTCGCCACCAGCTGCAACGCTCCCGGCGGGCCAGGGGGAGGAGCCAGAAGCCCGACGCCCGGGGGCGACGCCACGGGATCCCGTGCAACGGGCGACTGGGAGCCCAGCCAAAAGGCTCCCGATGCGGGATTACCGTCCGGAAACCCTCGCCCTGTCACATTAGGAGGGGTGGGCGCCGCTGCAGTCCCAGCCCCGCCCCCCGCCCCGAAGATCCCCGGGCCCGCCCTCGGCCTGCCATCCTCCCCCCCATAGACGGGGGGGAGGGCCACGGTCCCCCCTTCAGGGAGGGGCACCTGCGCCCCAGCTGCGGGTCCGGGGGCAGAGGGCACCCAACCCCGCTGCCCCAGAGTGAAAGTCCTGCTGCGCAACGGAGCCCCCCCCCTTCCCCCGCATCCCCGCTGCGGTCGCCCGGCGCCACGTGTGCGCCCGAGCCGCCGCTCAGAGCCACCGGCGGGGAGGGAAGGGGAGGCCCGGCGCCGACCAGCGCGCCGGACGAGGAACAAGTGGTTGTGCAGAAACCGCCGGGGACGCTGGTGACCGCGGGCCGGCCGAGCCGTGCGTCCCGGCGGCACGAGCAGAGCAGCCGTCGTCCGCACACTTCGAGCTGGCGGGGAGAGCGGGCCGCACGGCCCGACCCCGCCGCGTGTCCGCCGCCGCTGACAGCAACCCACGTGGGGCCGCACTACGGGAGCGGGCGATGTGGTGTCCGCGGCCTCTACTAGGCGGCGGGAGGGGGGAGCGGCACGGCGTGGAAGAGGCAGCAGGGTGAGAGGAGCAGCAATATAAACCTTAAAAACTGCAGTATGACAGGGAGGACAGATAAAACGTGATAAATCCAGTCCACAAGGGAACAAATATAAGAGTATTGGATATACTTATCCTTCCTGGGCCATAAAATGAATGGCAAGAGGAAGTCTAGGAAAATGGCCCCCACCTATATACTATCCTAAGACCCTCCTATTAAGCTTGATGCACAACCTTCCAATCCAATAGGAAAAAACCAACAGGAAAAACTGATCTGCCTAGCAACTGCTTAGTCATTTAACAACCAATCACAAAAAGTGGATCTCTTATATGGCCTCAGGCTTATGCAGCCTTCAGCTTATCTACTCTGTATTACTGCACCTGTATACTGTTTACTCTGTATTACCTGTATACACAGTGCTATTTATCATCATACAACAACCCCTGTAATATACGTTATACACAGGGTAAGGCGTTGGGGTATAAGGGTTAATATATCCACCTCACTACATAATTATTCTGCATCAGTTTGCTCCTGGGCGCGGTGGCTCGGTCGAAGAAGCGTCTGATTGTAGAGAGTCGGCGTTACAGAGCAGTGGGTGGGCGGACAAGGATTTCACTTCAGAAAATTCAGCTCAATCTGTTCTCTGCAATAATGAAGCAGCCATTACTCCCTTCCTTTCATCTTCTACCTGAAAAGCGCGGGATCCCCATGGCGCTGCATACATAACCACAGTTCTCACAGCCAGCCGGAGTTTTATTGTAAATGTAAGTGTAGGATGAAGCAGTGGAAGACGTCTATCGTCCCATCTCTCAGTGCTGCTGATAATGGAAGTAATTCTGAGTTGATCGCAAGCTGGGTTTTTTCGCTGCGCAGCGATCAGGCCTGAACTGCGCATGCATATGCACCGTAATGCGCAGGTGCGTTGTACGGGTACAAAGCGGATCGTTGCTGTGCGATGGATTTAACGAAGAATCCATTCGTACAGCCGATCGCAAGGAGATTGACAGGAAGAGGGCGTTCGTGGGTGGCAACTGACCGTTTTAAGGGAGTGGTTGGAAAAAATAAGAATTTACTCACCGGTAATTCTATTTCTCGTAGTCCGTAGTGGATGCTGGGAACTCCGTAAGGACCATGGGGAATAGACGGGCTCAACAGGAGACTGGGCACTCTAAGAAAAGAATTAGGACTACTGGTGTGCACTGGCTCCTCCCTCTATGCCCCTCCTCCAGACCTCAGTTAGGGAAACTGTGCCCGGAAGAGCTGACACAATAAGGAAAGGATTTGGAATCCCGGGTAAGACTCATACCAGCCACACCAATCACACCGTACAACTCGTGATACTATACCCAGTTAACAGTATGAATATCAACTGAGCCTCACTGAACAGATGGCTCATAACAATAACCCTTTAGTTAGGCAATAACTATATACAAGTATTGCAGACAATCCGCACTTGGGATGGGCCCCCAGCATCCACTACGGACTACGAGAAATAGAATTACCGGTGAGTAAATTCTTATTTTCTCTGACGTCCTAGTGGATGCTGGGAACTCCGTAAGGACCATGGGGATTATACCAAAGCTCCCAAACGGGCGGGAGAGTGCGGATGACTCTGCAGCACCGAATGAGCAAACTCAAGGTCCTCCTCAGCCAGGGTATCAAACTTGCAGAATATTGCAAACGTGTTTGATCCCGACCAGGTAGTAGCTCGGCAAAGTTGTAAAGCCGAGACCCCTCGGGCAGCCGCCCAAGAAGAGCCCACCTTCCTCGTGGAATGGGCTTTGACTGATTTAGGATGCGGCAGTCCAGCCGCAGAATGTGCAAGTTGAATCGTGGAGCAGATCCAGCGAGCAATAGTCTGCTTAGAAGCAGGAGCACCCAGCTTGTTGGGTGCATGCAGGATAAACAGCGAGTCAGTCTTTCTGACTCTAGCCGTCCTGGAAACATAGATTTTCAGGGCCCGGACTACATCCAGCAACTTGGAGGCCTCCAAGTCCCCAGTAGCCGCAGGCACCACAATAGGTTGGTTCAAATGAAACGCTGATACCACCTTAGGGAGGAATTGGGGACGCGTCCTCAATTCTACTCTGTCCATATGGAAGATCAGATAGGGGCTTTTACAGGACAAAGCCGCCAATTCTGACACCCGCCTAGCCGAAGCCAAGGCCAAAAGCATGACCACTTTCCATGTGAGATATTTTAATTCCACGGTCTAAAGTGGCTCAAACCAATGTGATTTTAGGAAATCCAACACAACGTTGAGATCCCAAGGTGCCACCGGGGGCACAAAAGGGGGCTGCATATGCAGCACTCCCTTAACAAACGTCTGAACTTCAGGCAGTGAAGCCAGTTCTTTTTGGAAGAAAATAGACAGGGCCGAAATCTGGACTTTGATGGAACCCAATTTTAGGCCCATAGTCAGTCCTGACTGTAGGAAGTGCAGAAAACGACCCAGCTGAAATTCTTCTGTGGGGGCCTTCATAGCCTCACACCAAGCAACATATTTTCGCCATATGCGGTGATAATGCTTTGCTGTCACATCTTTCCAAGCTTTTATCAGCGTAGGAATGACTTCAACCGGAATGCCCTTTTCCATCAGGATCCGGCGTTCAACTGCCATGCCGTCAAACGCAGCCGCGGTAAGTCTTGGAACAGACAGGGCCCCTGCTGTAGCAGGTCCTGTCTGAGAGGCAGAGGCCAAGGGTCCTCTGATATCATTTCTTGCAGTTCCGGGTACCAAGTCCGTCTTGGCCAATCCGGAACGATGAGTATAGTTCTTACTCCTCTCTTTCTTATTATCCTCAGCACCTTTGGTATGAGAGGAAGAGGAGGGAACACATAAACCGACTGGTACACCCACGGTGTCACTAGAGCGTCCACAGCTATTGCTTGAGGGTCCCTTGACCTGGCGCAATATCTTTTTAGCTTTTTGTTTAGGCGGGACGCCATCATGTCCACCTGTGGCCTTTCCCAACGGTGTACAATCAGTTGGAAGACTTCTGGATAAAGTCCCCACTCTCCCGGGTGGAGGTCGTGCCTGCTGAGGAAGTCTGCTTCCCAGTTGTCGACTCCCGGAATAAACACTGCTGACAGTGCTATCATGTGATTTCCACCCATCGGAGAATCCTCGTGGCTTCTGCCATCGCCATCCTGCTTCTTGTGCCGCCCTGTCGGTTTACATGGGCGACCGCCGTGATGTTGTCTGACTGAATCAGCACCGGCTGGTTTTGAAGCAGGGGTCTTGCCTGACTTAGGGCATTGTAAATGGCCCTTAGTTCCAGAATATTTATGTGTAGGGAAGCCTCCTGACTCGACCATTGTCCTTGGAAGTTTCTTCCCTGAGTGACTGCCCCCCAACCTCGGAGGCTTGCATCCGTGGTCACCAGGACCCAGTCCTCTATGCCGAATCTGCGGCCCTCGAGAAGATGAGCACTCTGCAGTCACCACAGCAGAGACACCCTGGCCCTCTGGGACAGGGTGATCAGCCGATGCATCTGAAGATGCGATCCGGACCACTTGTCTAACAGATCCCACTGAAAGATCCTTGCATGAAATCTGCCGAATGGAATTGCCTCGTAAGAAGCTACCATCTTTCCCAGGATTCGCGTGCAGTGATGCACCGACACCTGTTTTGGTTTTAGGAGGTCTCTGACCAGAGATGACAACTCCTTGGCCTTCTCCTCCGGGAGAAACACCTTTTTCTGTTCTGTGTCCAGAATCATACCCAGGAACAGCAGACGCGTCGTAGGAACCAGCTGCGACTTTGGAATATTCAGAATCCAGCCGTGCTGTTGTAGCACTTCCTGAGATAGTGCTACTCCGACCAACAACTGCTCCCTGGACCTCGCCTTTATAAGGAGATCGTCCAAGTATGGGATAATTATAACTCCCTTTCTTTCGAAGGAGTATCATCATTTCGGCCATTACTTTGGTAAATACCCTCGGTGCCGTGGACAGACCAAACGGCAACGTCTGGAATTGGTAATGGCAGTCTTGTACCACAAAACGGAGGTACACCTGGTGAGGTGGGTAAATGGGGACATGCAGGTAAGCATCCTTGATGTCCAGTGATACCATGTAATCCCCTTCTTCCAGGCTTGCAATAACCACCCTGAGCGATTCTATTTTGAACTTGAACCTCCTTATATAAGTGTTCAAGGATTTCAAATTTAGAATGGGTCTCACCGAACCGTCTGGTTTCGGTACCACAAACATTGTGGAATAGTAACCCCTTCCCTGTTGAAGGAGGGGAACTTTTATTATCACCTGCTGGAGGTACAGCTTGTGAATTGCCGCAAGTACTACCTCCCTGTCCTGGGGAGTGGCTGGCAAGGCCGATTTGAGGTAACGGCGAGGGGGAGACGACTCGAATTCCAGCTTGTATCCCTGAGATACCACTTGTAGAACCCAGGGATCCACCTGTGAGCAAACCCACCGGTCGCTGAAGTTCCGGAGACGGGCCCCCACCGCACCTGGCTCCACCAGTGGAGCCCCAGCGTCATGCGGAGGATTTAGCGGAAGCAGGGGAGGATTTTTGTTCTTGGGAACTGGCTGTATGGTGCAGCTTTTTCCCTGTACCCCTGCCTCTGGGCAGAAAGGACGCGCCTTTAACCCGCTTGCCTTTCTGGGGCCGAAAGGACTGTACCTGATAATACGGTGCTTTCTTAGGCTGTGAGGGAACCTGAGGTAAAAATTAGAGATGAGCGCCTGAAATTTTTCGGGTTTTGTGTTTTGGTTTTGGGTTCGGTTCCGCGGCCGTGTTTTGGGTTCGAACGCGTTTTGGCAAAACCTCACCGAATTATTTTTGTCGGATTCGGGTGTGTTTTGGATTCGGGTGTTTTTTTCCAAAAACACTAAAAAACAGCTTAAATCATAGAATTTGGGGGTCATTTTGATCCCAAAGTATTATTAACCTCAAAAACCATAATTTACACTCATTTTCAGTCTATTCTGAATACCTCACACCTCACAATATTATTTTTAGTCCTAAAATTTGCACCGAGGTCGCTGTGTGAGTAAGATAAGCGACCCTAGTGGCCGACACAAACACCGGGCCCATCTAGGAGTGGCACTGCAGTGTCACGCAGGATGTCCCTTCCAAAAAACCCTCCCCAAACAGCACATGACGCAAAGAAAAAAAGAGGCGCAATGAGGTAGCTGTGTGAGTAAGATTAGCGACCCTAGTGGCCGACACAAACACCGGGCCCATCTAGGAGTGGCACTGCAGTGTCACGCAGGATGGCCCTTCCAAAAAACCCTCCCCAAACAGCACATGACGCAAAGAAAAAAAGAGGCGCAATGAGGTAGCTGACTGTGTGAGTAAGATTAGCGACCCTAGTGGCCGACACAAACACCGGGCCCATCTAGGAGTGGCACTGCAGTGTCACGCAGGATGGCCCTTCCAAAAAACCCTCCCCAAACAGCACATGACGCAAAGAAAAAAAGAGGCGCAATGAGGTAGCTGACTGTGTGAGTAAGATTAGCGACCCTAGTGGCCGACACAAACACCGGGCCCATCTAGGAGTGGCACTGCAGTATCACGCAGGATGTCCCTTCCAAAAAACCCTCCCCAAACAGCACATGACGCAAAGAAAAAAAGAGGCGCAATGAGGTAGCTGTGTGAGTAAGATTAGCGACCCTAGTGGCCGACACAAACACCGGGCACATCTAGGAGTGGCACTGCAGTGTCACGCAGGATGTCCCTTCCAAAAAACCCTCCCCAAACAGCACATGACGCAAAGAAAAAAAGAGGCGCAATGAGGTAGCTGTGTGAGTAAGATTAGCGACCCTAGTGGCCGACACAAACACCGGGCCCATCTAGGAGTGGCACTGCAGTGTCACGCAGGATGTCCCTTCCAAAAAACCCTCCCCAATCAGCACATGATGCAAAGAAAAAGAAAAGAAAAAAGAGGTGCAAGATGGAATTATCCTTGGGCCCTCCCACCCACCCTTATGTTGTATAAACAAAACAGGACATGCACACTTTAACCAACCCATCATTTCAGTGACAGGGTCTGCCACACGACTGTGACTGATATGACGGGTTGGTTTGGACCCCCCCCAAAAAAGAAGCAATTAATCTCTCCTTGCACAAACTGGCTCTACAGAGGCAAGATGTCCACCTCATCTTCACCCTCCGATATATCACCGTGTACATCCCCCTCCTCACAGATTATCAATTCGTCCCCACTGGAATCCACCATCTCAGCTCCCTGTGTACTTTGTGGAGGCAATTGCTGCTGGTCAATGTCTCCGCGGAGGAATTGATTATAAT